>NW_015094510.1:18969024-19075488 GCF_001431845.1 Calidris pugnax
AAAAAAAAAAAAAAAAAAAGGAGGAATAAGGTGCTGAAGTCTTTTGTCATCAGTCACACCCAACAAATGCATGTCCCAGATCTATCAAATGAACTATCTTTTCCTCTGATTCTATCTGCAAACTGTCATCAATTCATTTTACATAATTTCCTTTCCATTCTCTATTCTTCTTTTTCAAATAAAAGAAATCTATACTTTTTCACACCAGATAGGATCCTGAAGAAAATAATCAAACATTCTGCTCGCAAGGACCTAGAAGAAAACATAGATGTGCATAGCAGCCTACCAGGATTTGTCAAGAGCAAATCTTGTCATAACAATATAATTTTCATTCATCACCAGATAGAAAGCTCTGTGTGTTGGGGAAAAGCAGTATATATCATATAGCTTGAGTTTGGTAAGATTTCATAAACTGTCACTCAAAATACAGTCTAAGGAAACCACACTCAGAGTAGTTGCGAACATTACTTGATGAAAGAGGACGGATGAATCAAACAGAGGGATGAGATGAGCAATTCTGCAGGGGTCTATCCCAATCAGTATTTTCATTCATGACATTTAAGATGAAATAGAGGGCATGTTAAATCTGTAGGCAGCATAAAGCTGGAGGGATCACAAGGCTGTTGCAGGAAACAACTAGAATTCAGGGTTGTTTTGGCATACAAGAGAAATTATTTCTGTAACAATAAAACAGTTCAGTAAGAAAAAGTATAAGGTTCTAAGTAGAGCAGAAATAATCAACCAAGTATATATTGGAATTGAAAATTATTAAGATAACAGTTCTGCAGGGGAGATTATAACAACACTAACAAAAAGTCTGGACAATATCGTATTAGTGTCAATATCGTATTTGGTCACATCAGAATGAGCACAGATGATAAATATACATGAATTTGTCCTCTGTTACACTCAGAAGTGGTAAGGAATGTGCAAAAAGAAATAAGAAGGTTCAGAAAATTAGAAAATATTTCCTTCCCTAAGGAAAGTCTGAAGGAATGAGTGTTTAAAAGAGAAAATTGAAATGATAGTAAAAAAAAAAATGCGTTCTCTGCATCCACATTTTATAGAACTAGACTTCATAGGCTTAAACTGCAGAAAGGTAAAACAAATCAAGTATCAGAAACACTGCCTGGAAATGGTGCAAAGCCCCACAACTGCAGGGCTTTAAGAACAGATTGATTAAGTATCTGTGGGGATTTATCTAGGTGTAGTTACCATACTTTGGGTTCAAGGGGGCAAACAAAACGTTCTGACAAGTTCCTTCCAGCCATCCGGTGCTTCTATTGCTGAATCCTTTTACAGTGTTTGGCTCAAATGTTCTGCAGATGTGTTAAGTATATACTGTTATTTGTATCATGGGGTTATGCAAGTCATCCTCATTGTTTAGAACAGTGACGTTGGTTTCAGTGAATTCCTAAATGCTATTGTAATTCTTTTCCTTAATATGTGACATTAATGCCTTTTGTGCAGTGTGGCTGGCACAGAGACTGGAAGTCGTCAGTCCATGCTGTGACTATTGTGACACAAAAATTGATTCAGCTGTAATAGGATGAGCATGAAAAAGCATTAGAAAACCATCGGTGCACATCTTAGGGTAGCGTAAGTGTAACAGATTTAAAAAAATAAAAGATAAAAACTCTGAGATTTTGAAAACTCGTACTTGGAAAAAGTAGAATGAAAACTTGTAAATTTAACTTTGCAAAATTCCCATATACACAGAAAGGCAGGCACTGAAGCCTCCTTAAGAGTTTATATTAGCTATGGCAACATCCCTGGTCCTAGCCATGTCCCAGCAGAGCTGAAAGAAAATTTTCAGCAAAATAGAGTCATGATATTACCTAAAACACTATTCTAACTGGATGGAAGTTATCCTTTGCTAACAATAACACATATTAGCAGCAAGTGGGGACATTTAGGCCTGATTTGTGTCTGCTGAATAAATTTTGTTGGGCTATATGCTTAGGGCAGTGTTCATGTTACCTAACTTTAGCTATCTAAAATTAGATCTCTGTTTTGGGTTGCTTATCAGTGCTTCTCTCTGTTATATACCTTTCTTGGCTGACTTAAAATAGAATACCTTTATAAGAAAATATTAGGGACATTTCCTAAAATTAATAGTTGGAATTTTCATAATAAAATAGTATAATCACAATAATTTAATCTGAAAAAGAAATGTTGTGGGATTAGTCCTTCTTATTGTTAAATTGTAGGCAAATTTTGGAATAAAGTAAGGTTTCAAGACAAACAAAAACTAATCCAGAATATTTTGTTAAAAAATGCGCACACAAAAATTTCTGATTATTTAATTATTATTTTTTGCTGTATCTTCCTGGCGTTAGTTCATGACTGGAATTACATCCTGGGTTGATAAAACATTTGCTCAAAAAAGTGTACCCAACTGGGAAAAGAAGCAGAAAGAGCTTGTCTTCCTAGGCAGCCTAGAGTTACTGGCAGAACTGTTAACAAAACTCATGTCTTGAGGTCCAGTTGTCCAGCTGTTATCTTCTTAAGTCAGATTTATGTGTTTTCTTCCCCTCAAGGAATCCTCCACTTTTTCCATTCATGACATAATTTGGATTCTGACAAAATATGCTTCCATCTCAAAGCTGCAGCCCAAAGAAACCTTCCCACCACAAAGTCTCAGCTTGTGGTTAGGATTTTATTTTGACTAATCAGTCCTTTCATTTTGCTGTGAACCACATCCTATAATTTAGCACAAGAGGGAAGTTTTATGGCCTTATGTGTCTAGCAATTAGAATTTTAATTGGACATCTTAATATATTTCATATAAGAAACAATATTTTATTTTTTAAGCACACTTCATTTAAGAGTCAATATTTTATTTACAACCCAAAAAGATAAGCATCACTTAACCTTGAATATGTACTGCTCCATTTCTGTCATCTCTGTTGCTTGTGGTTAGACTCCAGAGAAGAGAAATCTTGAGGATGAACATTAAACACCTTGACAGCATTTAAGCTGAACTGTGAGTGTGAAAATGTTAAAGGACACAATTTGTAGTGAAATCTTATCTGCTGGACTTAGACAGCACTTCAGATATTTACTTAGTATGTAAAGTGTGCATTCTTAAGAAGTTACAGTATCTCTAAAAAACTTCATTTCACATTTGTACATTTACATTTAGTCCTCAGGCTGTTGTCAGTTAACTTATAGTGGCTTAGAGAGAGTGTGAGGTTTTATGGACACATCTGTTTCCTACAAAAAGAATAGACATGGAGGCAGAATATTATAAAAGGAAAGAAAATACTTCAGTAGCACGTTTAGAGTGTGGTATTTACCTTTAGGAAATGTAGTGAGTTCAAGAACAATAAACAAGTTGAACCCTTTCCAGGGAGGCCAGGGAGGCTGTGTGTGGAAAGTAGAAAATGACAATATATGAGACTGGTGTTGCACGGTTGGTATCACACACACTGCTCTGAAATGTTGCTGTCCCTGTGATCACCATAGCAACTTCCATCCACTTGCCTGCCTTATGTGCTCAATGGTCAATCATCATGCCAGCTGTGCAACACACAGTGAGCACCCTGGGATGGAGAAAAGGACTTTTGGCCAAATCTGGGGCCACCATTGCAGGCCTGCAATTTATTCACTCTTGTGAGTATAGTTTCACCATGGCTTTTGGGATGGACTGTGTATAGACCTCTTCAATGGTAGGAATTCAAGCTATCTGGAGGTTATATCTTCAAGTTATTCAAATTATCTGGTAGTTTATTGGTGACAGTGCATGTGAAAGAAATTGGGGTAGGAGGATTTTTTGAATCTTTCCTGGTAGAACCACTTCCATCATCATAATCAGGATGTATTTCAGCTGATATGATACTATGAAACCAAGAAGAGAATAACTCAACAAACCAGAATGTAAATCAGGAAACTGTATCTGCATACCGATAACTTGTGTGCTGTGGGCTGTACTGAAATGTAGAGTTCAGCATTTTCAAGGTGTTTGGCTGGTGGTAGCTATAGAGCAATAGTGCTGAAGCAACCGATGAGCTTGATGATACACCTTTATAGCATTGATTTCCTTATATAATGTGGCACTGCATGAGATGGTTTATGTATTAATCTTGTTATCTGTCAAACATCCTTTTTTTCTTTGCTTTAAGTTTTTCCTCCATACTCTCATGATTGACACATCTCAGAAATTTATTCTCCCAACTACTTGCAGCAATCGAAAGATTTGCTCTCCTTTACAAGCAAAAGGCAAAGTACATGTAAATAAATAAGCAAAGACAAGAACCAGGCAAGCTATACATTTGCCCAAGGAAATAGGTTGCTATACCTAGATTCTGAGCTCTTGTACTTAAAAAGCAGGTAAACGGGCACTGCAGTTTCCAGTCTCTCTGTTAAGATATTGCAGTGATGACAGCCATTATGAGAAACCTAGACAGAGAAATGGGATCAACTGCATTTTCTATTCCTCCTTTTCCAAACTGCCTGTTATTTTTTTTCTATTTCTTGGATATCTTAGAGATCATCAGCAATCAGTCTCTCTACTTTGATGTCATAGGAACAGAAAATGTCTCAGACCTAACTGGCATTAATTTAGCCTAGATTTCTTTTTCTGTCGTAGAAAAGGGGCTTCTCTTCACACAGACCATACAGGAAACTTAAACACATATTGAAGAGGGCTGTTCCACTTGGTATCTAAAGAAATTGTTAGATATCTAAGTCATACTGACTCATCCCTGCTTACAGTAAGTGCAGGGAAAAGGAATGCAACAAAAAATCTCATGTCCTTGAGCACTGAAGTGCGCAGACTTAGAGCTGTGTTTTCTTCTTTTCTGTTTTCTTTTTGTCTACTCATCCCCATACAGATATGTGTACAAGTACACAGAATCACCAAACTGCCTTGCTCAGCTCTATAAATAGTGTTGAAGTAGAAAAATTTCAACAAAATGTAAGAAGGCAAAAATCATTTGACCTTTCTAAGCTTAAGCAGCCTCACACTTGACATGTTAAGTCCAAATTGTATAATATATTTACACCGCTGCTAAGCCTTGGGAAGTCATGGTCACAATCAGTGACTGTAAGACCTGGTAGCTTCCCAGCCTCTCAGGATTTAAGGAAGATTCATGTGTTTTCTGTGAGTGTTCTGTCAAAGATGCAGATTGTGTGGCTAATATCAGTATGTGCTGGTTATTTGTTTTGGCTCCTTTAAAGTTAATTATTTCTTAGTAGTTTGGAAGTAAAATTCATCATAAGTCTGGTGACTCCAGAGCAAATACTCTGGGTCAACAGTTAAATACTGAAATATTCTGAGTGCCATGAGAGCACTCAGAACTTCAGAAGATAAGTACTTCATTATGCTGCAGATGAGGGAATAATTTGACCTTCTTGCTTTAGCGTTCTGTATATCTTTGATTTAAATGAGTAGGAAATATTAAAATAGGAGGGAAAGGGTCAGGGGTTAAACTCGTGATGTAATTGAAGTTGCGGTCTTAGAGTGTGCCCTCTAGATTTAAATGTTTTTGTAAGTTAAGGCTGAAATGATTTAATACACATTTCTATATTTGGGTGCAATCTGATGGTATGAATTTTAAAATTTGTGCATTAGACTTGTAGCTGAGTTACCTTAAGATGAAAGGTTTTGATACGCTTTGAGAAAAACAAGCAGTTTTTGAGGTAATGGACCCCTTGTACAAGTCAATCATTCTAATGCCGTGTTGTTTGAAGCTGTGTCTCTGTTAATTTTTCAGAGAAGATTGTGGTTAATGACATGTTAAGATAGCCTTCAGTTCTGGCAGAGCTTGAAGCAAATATTAGTTTAGTACTGTCAGAAAGTACAAAGATAATGACATGCTAAGTGACAGAGGAATACTCTGAGCAGTCAGTGAGTTTGAAGTCAGAGATTTGTATCCTTGAGTTTTCTGCCCTTCCAGCTCTCTCCTCTACCTGGTGCCCTGACCCGCGGGCCAAGGGGGAGTCTCAGTAGTTGTGGCAAACACTGTCAGAGCACAACACATCCTTCCCTGTAAAGCTTTTTCAGACCTATTATAGCCCAAAAGCTCACTTCTACTTATGCAAAGTTTTAGCCTCTGCTGACATTCTCATCTCTTTCTAATCTCAAAAGCATTGACCACAGTTGCAATGTAGAAAACAGGAAACCTGTGTGTGTGTGCACGTGTGTGCTTTCTTTTTTTTTCTATATAATATGTAGGTAAAAGAGAAGATAAATCTAAGACTACAATAACTGGTGTGGTTTGGGGTTGGAAATGGGTCTCCACTGACATCATAGACAGGTGAGAAAACAGGTATGGATTTAAAGCCCCAGTCCACACTGGACAAGAATAATGAAGTGATTTGGGCACATGGGCATCCCCAGGAGAGCTCTGCACAGTGTTCAACCTGGAGGTGACAGATCACCAGAGGTACCCTGGAGGCTTGCAGCACTGGGAAAGACCTGACAGAGCAGTGTGGACATAGCCAGAGAGTCCTCTGAGAAAATATATGCCCAGGTTGTGTTTCTTGTCCTGACTACCGCTGAGATTGGGCACAGTGCACAGACCTTCTGCTTGTTCTTGCACCCCAGCCATATGTACTTTCAGTATATTCTCAATTGGGTTCCTTACCTCATGAGTCACTTTAAACCCATATGTCTCTGTATGCCTCCACACGCTCCATGAAAGCACTACTTTTTGTTTGTACCTCAGAATAAAGAAGAGGAAAGCAGAAGAGAACTTGCTCAGGATCTGCTCAGCTCACAACCCCTGGTTGCAAGCATCTCCCATAGGCATGTGGGGAGGACAATGAGACCGGCTGCTCCCTCTGCGTGGGGTCGTGAGGGTGGGTGGGCTAGTTCAGGCATCCCACAGCCCTGCTCTAAAACAGACTTCGTGCCAGAATTGCCCAGTGCCAAGCCAAGCGTGCATGTTTGAGTGCGTGGGAAGGGAGAAAAGGGCCTGTTGACTCCACATACCTTCTCAGAATCTGGCACAGCTTCTCAAGGTCAGACATATGCTATGGCCAGGCAGGGGTGGTTTCTCTAGGGACATGTGATTACAATCCCAAATGCCGGATCTCCAGTCTTGACTTTCCACCCCATTTTGCATGAATAAGTGGCCACCTCCCAAAGTAATTCTCTCATTCAGCTAATTAGTGCTTCAGGCCCCTGTTTTACAGCCCACACACAGAGCAGCTCTTATACATGGACACAGTCCCATTGTACAAACATGAATTGTTTTACACACAGAACAGCTAAAAAGTGTACAAAATGCACAGTGTCTTCATTAGAGAGAAGGAATAAAAAATCAATTATCTATGGATTTTATTTATGGATTTAGATCCACAGACTACCTTTTCTTTTCAGCTTAATGTCGTTCTAATTTTCTTTTCCACTGATTCTGTGCATTCAATTTTTTGCTCCACTTCTTTCCCTCCCAAGGGTCTAAACATAGCTCATTTCAACTCATTCTAACGCTGTTCTCACATGCTTTACCTGTTTTCTATTAACTGCTCTTCTTAGCTATTTATGTTTTTTCTACCTGGCAATCAGCTCATTCTGCTGTCATAAGACTTCTATCAAGCATCTTTTCCTCCCTCCAGTGGCCATCTATTTCTCTAGCCTCCAGATAACTTTTAGTCAGATGTTTTCTCTTTGTCTTCCTCCTAAAGGAACATCACTCAAAACACCTTGCTGATACGGATTAAGTTTGTACTTGGTTACTGAGCTTTGGACCAAAGGGAGTCCAGAAGTGATGCTGCCAATACCATATTTTTTTTGATTGACGATTGACATTGGTTAATTGAACTTATATGCTCCGTCATACTAGTCTAATGAGCTGTCTTCATCTGGGAAAGACTTTATAGGCTGGTGTTGTGAAATAAAGATACAAGCTTAAAATTGAAGACCTTACAGTTTTCTGATAAAATATAGAAACACATCAGAAGACTGAAAATACAGAAATGTACACCAGAAGAGGCTTTACAAATTTTCTTCTAGTGATTTCCTTTCTTGGGGCCCCATGCTACCAACTCTCCCATTTTCCTATGGAGTATGCACATGTGAATGTAAAACTGAGCCTTAAGACATGAAGCTCTTTGCAGCAGGTATCTTTGCTGCTCTACACAGTTATATTTCCTACCTTCTCTTTAAGAAAACATGTATTATTTTTTTCTCATTTACTTGCCCGTCTTGTCTTATAACTCTAACTTCTCTGTGTCCTGCCACTGCTTCCTTCAGAGAAATCAATAATTCCATGATTCTGTCTTCCCTTTAAAACTGAGATTAACCAGGGAGGGACGAGAAAACGTTTCCATCTTGCTCACAGCTGGCACTTCAAGGGGCCTGACGGGAGTGTTTGTGTCTGACTCTTCCTTTTTTTATCTAATCACTTGCTCTAATGGGTCATTGCCTCTGGGCTGTTTATGTACAAACAGGTTTTATGAAAAATCAGACCGTGTTTATAGCAATTTATTAAGTGGAAAGAGGCTATCTTAGCTAATTGAATTGTTATTTTTAAAGTCTTTCCTTCAACTCTGGCCAGAAGCAAAGATCCATTAGTAAGTGTACTACCTGATAAACTACTCGTAGCTTAATTTCGTATAGCTCTTGTACAATGAAGAGGCCTGTAAGGGTTTTTGCCTTTTTTTTCACAGGTGCCACCAGTGCTTCTGGACAAGCAGTTTTCAGAATTTACACCGGATATCACTCCTATTATTCTGGCTGCCCACACCAACAATTATGAAATTATAAAGCTCCTTGTGCAGAAAGGCGTCTCCGTGCCCAGGCCACATGAGGTCCGCTGTAACTGCGTCGAATGTGTCTCAAGTTCAGACGTGGACAGCCTCCGCCACTCTCGATCCAGACTCAATATCTACAAGGCTCTGGCGAGCCCGTCGTTGATTGCTTTGTCCAGTGAGGATCCTTTCCTTACTGCTTTCCAACTGAGCTGGGAGCTGCAGGAGCTGAGTAAAGTCGAAAATGAATTTAAATCAGAGTATGAGGAACTGTCACGGCAATGCAAGCAATTTGCTAAAGATCTCCTGGATCAGACACGGAGTTCCAGGGAATTGGAAATTATTCTTAATTACAGAGATGATAATAGCTTGATAGAAGAACAAAGTGGTAATGATCTTGCAAGATTGAAACTGGCAATTAAGTACCGTCAAAAAGAGGTGAGTGTGCTGGAGAATATTTAAGCATATTTAGTAGTAGTAATGTGATAGATAATAGCCTGAAATACATCCTTTTAACTGAGACAAATTGCTGCTTATCTTTTTTTGTTCTACAGGGTCTCTTCTTTTTTTTTTTATATATTTTTAATTAGCTGAATTTGAGTAGCTGTTATAGTTTGATCATATCAGAATTTAAAATGTTCTGTTATAGCACGGATCCAAAGAAACTTTTTTTTCTTCTGCACCTGAATAGACATAGTTGTGCTCTGAAGAGCTTGTCAATAATAGGATGAGAAATATATACAGCATATTTCACAGGCAGAAAAAGGAGGCTATTTGTTTAAACACCTATAAAATACCACAGGTACCTCTATAGAGAGTTTCCTTCAAAAAACAGCTGTTAAAAATGCATACTGAAACATAAGATTAACAGCAATGCATGACTCCCCAGAACTTTGACATTTAGATTCTTTTTTTGTAAAGAATCCAAAATGGAAATACCTGGGTATTGCTAAAATTAAAGTTAAAAATTCATGAGTTTGCTTCACTGATACAGATACTCAGTTGGAATCAGAGGATGTCTGCATTTCTTTTAAAAATACTCAAGTTCTCATATGCATGCAAAAGCAAAAGAATCAAGACAGAAAAATGCGTTAGGAAGACGGTTCCCCTGATATTTCCAAAACTTCACTTGATCCTTGCTGATCATCATGTCAGAATCTGTTTTATTCATCTCATTTGGAACCTGTACGTCCAAAATCAACTGAATTGTAGAATTGTATAGGCAAGACAAATGCCGTTAATAATTAAATGTTACTTGTTCATATAATCTATGGCAAAAAACTTGAGAAACAACTGTGTTATATTGAACTAATCTGTCTATCACTGCTAAATCTCTGTTTTGCAAAATATAATTATTCTCTTCTTCATTTGAAATACAATTTAGTAACACTAAGAAGTTATCACGAAGGTAGGGACCTACTGAAGTACTGCTGGAAAAATATCTCAATTAGAAAACTTCAGAAGTCTTCTAATAAGCATTCTTTTCTTCAATATGTATTGCATAATTTTATATTTGATAGTATAATGTTTTAGGCAACATATTTGCTGCCTTCATAAATTATTTTCAGAAGGTACTATTCCAGACTTTTCTTAACAGCTACTATTTCTATTTCTTGACATGTCAATCATCTCTCCTACAGTCATTTAAGAAATTCTAGCTTGGACTTCTGTTTTCCAAAGAATTCATGCATTGAAATAAAATTCTGACATCTCATTTTTTTTGTTTTTTTTTTAACTTAAATCCAAAGATATATTTTTTTCAAATTAGAGATAGAGACAGTGAGAGATCTGGAGGGTAAAATTTTTTTATAGTTGCATCTGATTCCTGATTTTGGTTAAATTGCAGTAACATGGCTGATTACACTTCATTGATTCTTCCTAATAGCCAACATTGAAGCAATACTGAGTTAGTGCAACAATTCCAAATCCGTGGATCTTTTATATTTTACATAAATTTTTCAGTTCTATAAATATTTCTCACTATCCCTGCCATTTCAGTCTCCCTGAAGTAAAATCAAGTTTTATTAGATTCTTTTGCTGTGTTCCTAAATGTATTCCTTACTAGATGCTGGAGCAAATAGTAGCCACTGTAACTGATCTGTTGTTTTATTTCCGATTTTTACAACAGTGTTCTGGTAGGTAAGGTCAAAAAACTTTCCTGAGGCATAACAAATGTCTGGATTCTGGCTGTTCTGGTGTATATGGATCACAATGAAAATAGATCAGACAGGTCCTTCTATTTCTTGTGTTGAGAGTGCTGCAAGAGGCACTGAATGCAGCAGCCTCCAGGGTCTGGGGACTCTTTTGGCCCAGGCAGTGGAGCCTACCCAGAAGCAATTGGAGATTCCAGGCACATGCAGACTGACCAGCCCTGCTGACACAAGACTGGCCCCTTGATTGTCTTGTCCTCTCCATTTTGCCATACTTGTTCCTGCCTGACCCTTCCCCACGCTTTAGCCTTTCCCTAAACGTCCTGTAATAAATTTCACATAATCTCACAAGACCCCTCTCATACCCTGTAATAAATTTGAATTTCCCACAAGTCCCATGAACCCCCTTAAACATCCCATAATACCCATGATAATGATGTTTCTCCCTCCTTATGATCAGTTACAAATTTGAGGTTGACCCTCCTCAGGCAGTCGCACCCAGTCCTTTAATGGCCCATTTGTCACAGGCTAAAGTCTTGGTCTTCATCACTGTCTGTCTTGTACTCTGGTTCCTGTGTTGAATTTATCATTTTGCTTGTTGTTTTCTATTTCTGTTATAGTAATTAACCCTTAACCAGATAATTAAATGAACAAATAAGTTAATGAACCAGATGCTCTTGTATCTCATATACCCTTACACTGCAGCTATCCAAGGTAAGCTTGATGGCAAGCAGCAGAGGACACTTATAAATCTCATTTTTTAAATTGCAGGAAAAAAGTATGGGCTGTATTTTAACTAACCCATTTATATATTATTTTGGATTTAACCTCTTCAAAAATAGTGGTTTGGGGTGATACCTCTGCTTCCTCTGCCCTGTGTGTCTCAACCACCAAGATTCAGTTCTCCACCAAAGACTTGTTTATTATGACAGGAGCAAACATGGATTTCTGGGGTTTTTTTGATGCTTTCAGTTCTAGTTATTGTCCTTCTTTCTCCTAACTTGCCTGCTATCCCGCAAAATAATACCAAGAAAAAACCCCAACCCAACACCCCAAACAAAACAGCAAAACAGATAAGTATGCATTGTCTTCCTTTCTTATCTTACCACTTATCCCTAATATCGCAGCCTTTATTTATGCTGTTACCAAAGGACATTGTCATGCTATATTGGCACTGAGGTCAGAACTCTGTGAGTAAGAAGTCAGGTCTGGTTGGTCAGAAATTGCAGCTAAAGTAACAAAATAATGAAGAACGAGGACAAGTAAAATAGAAATACGTGTACTTTTACATTGTTTTTATAACTAATTGGTCAGGAGTTAAAGAGTACTTTTATTTTCTTTCAAGTTGAAAATAACACCAAAAATTATTAGCAGTAATTCCTCTTGGCATAATAAGCAAAAGAATATGAAACACATTAGAACTGAACTTTGTAAGGGACTGGAGTAAGCTTTGGGTAATATGACTTGGTTTAAGCTCAAAGACACACAATTGGGTAGGAACAGCAGGCTGAGGGTACTTGTAGGAGAAGCACGCAAGGGGGTGGTGAAGAATTTTCATTGTAGAAGGGAAGGAAAATTGACAAATGTAAGAAAAGGTAATTATCAAACTGGGAGTTGTTGAGGGGCTTCAAAATGGCATAGTGCTTGATCAAATGTAGATCTAGGAATACCTTGTAACGAACAGAGAAAGGCCCTTTAAAGTGAATTGATTAAGCAGTGCTTGGTGTAGTGGTCTGCAAGCTCCTAGTACCACCTCTGTATCACCATCTATGGAAATAAAAAAAAGCACATTCATTCTCAGAGCTGTCTGCATTGTTCATGGTCACTGGATTACCCTTGAAGTGGGCCTTCTCCACAAAATCAAAAATGTTTCACCAGTTGGATTTGAGATTCTCCCCAGTGAAAGGTGCTTATCTTCTGCATTTCCATTCTTTTTGCACTTGCCATAATACCGTGATCCTCATTCATGTACTGTCAAAAGGCAATCCAGTGGTATCAATGCTCAGTCCATGCAGTTATGCTGGAGGGAAGCTACTATCTATTACCAAGGAAGAAATTTCCCTGGTAAAACCATCTATCTTCTGTCGTTAATAACTAATGAGTTTGAAAGAGATTTATAGTTTAAAGTTTACACTGCAGGATGTCTGGAAAGGCTGTGGATAATATATGTTTTGAGTTAGGTGGCAGAACTAGAAGGTATCTGCCAGCATGTATGTTTTGTGTGCTTACCCACAATTTTTTTTAGCGTAGCACATGGGACAGAACACCCAAGGTATCTTTTTTTCCTGTTCATTTTGCAGCATTGATGCTGTTTGATTATTAGCAAAGGCACGTTGCTGATGCTTATGGTGCCTGTTTCTGACACCTACTGTTGCCTGGGCTACAACTGGCAGCAGACAATTGAGGTTCCCTGAAGTCACACAACCAGCCTGCATTGGGCACAAACATTTTGTTGTCCAATTATCTACTGCATAATATGACCTCAACTAGGGGAGAGTTTGGTTTTGTGAAGGCTGTCACTTATAATTTCACTGTGCTAGATTCTAGGCACGCAGTGAGCAATGAGAAATAGTTTCCCATTTTCCTGAACAAAAAAATAATATTATCCGATTCAACTGCAGTTTCATTCAAGGATGTGGAAGGGAAATCCCTGAGTCTGCATATGATGCACAAGCAGAAGTTACTCTACCTGTAATAATTACAATATTTCATTCTGAGTTTAAGTAATTTCCAAAACCCTGGTGTAACAACACAATTAAGTATCAGGGAATCATAGCAGTCTATAATAATTAGTAGACAGTCGTCTTTGTCATTAATTGCAAAATTCATGTTCTATCTCATATATATTGAGAGTTTTTAGTAGAGAAATCACAGCAAAACCCCAGTATCTCTCCACTCTTCAGTTAGCTTTGTTTTAGCTTTGGTTCTATTTAGGTCTCATGCATATATTTGCACATATGTAAAAGAGTGCTTACTAAAATACTTAGTAATTTTCCCATATATGTGAAATAAAGAAGAGGGAGAGTAGATGTTATTAGACTGAATCAATATCCTCTGTTTTCACAGTAAGTTTAATTAGTGCAATTTAAATATTTATAATTTATATCTCTGTCTCATCTTGCCCAATAATAACTGGCCAGTGTGACTTAAGCTATAGCTATGTAAGCTCAAACATAGTGCCAGTGTGAGGTTATAATTATTGGCAGTATTGTCTCATTTTGCTTTGTTATTAGTCATTCTGATATCAATACGATTTTTTTTTGGCACATTATTAACCTTTTCTCTTTCACTTTTTAAATTAATAAAGACTAGTTGGTTTTAGTTTGTGTTTTTTTTTTCTTTTTCTTTCCATTCTTAGTTTACTTTGATCATCTATCACTTCCTCTGTAAGTACAAAATCATTAGAAAATTTGGAAAAATTGATATTAGCAGGATGTAAAGTGGGTTAAATTCTGCACAGTTCAGTTTGATGCTCTTAAAACATTTTAATAAGTTTTGTTCTGCCTTTCTCTTTAAAAGCTAAAGTAAATACATAGTTACAAAATCCATGCATGGTTATGTATCACGTTGAGATATAGATAAAGAAACAAGAACTACATTTGCTAAAAGATACATTCAGGAAAGACATTTTCCAGGATCCTGAATTAAATTTCTTACAAGAAGTTTGATTTAAAGCATAAAACCATTTCTATAGAGCTGACTAATCAATATTTGCTAAAAATTTGGCTGCTTAACTACTAAAACTCTCCTTGTTACTTCTAGATGTCCTTCCAACAGTTCCTGCTTCCCAGGGGCAGGCCCTGGGTTTCTGCATTGTGAGCACCTGCAGATCCTCGACTGGCAAAGAGGCAGATAAAGTGTGAAAGAGGGAGAGGATTTTAAAAATTTAACACAGTTAAAGACACTTAGATTTAACAAGAATACAGGCTTTATTAATAAGAATTTTGGGGGAAATATTTCAGGGAAATCAGCTTCAGACTAGCTTGCTCACTCATTTGCAGGCAGACAAGAAGTGAGACAGGACTCCCCCATGCAGGAGACACACTTCGTGGATAAACTGGTTTTAAGATAAACCTGTATATTCCAATAAAACACATATCAAAGATTACTCATACAAGCAATATTACTAAATTATTAATTGGTTAATTAAATCTTAAATACAATAATATGATATTCACATTTCATAGATTAATTCTTCTTTTCTTGGAAAGTGGTGCTGCAGGATAAAAGAAGTTGTTTGTTACTGATAATAAAAGCCACCTGTTTGCTCCTGCTCAGAAGAGGAATTTTAAAAATGCAATCACTAGTTCTTCACTAGTTTTCTATGCAAAATACAGCCTCAGTAAAATGGAAGTGTTTCACAATAATGTCACAAATTCAGTGAGATTTTCAGTGAAAACATGTCAAATCATTTCAAATCTCTCATTTCATGTCGATGTCTAAACACTTCATTTCAATAAAGCATTTTGTTTGACTGCAGGTTTTTTTTTACTTCACTTGGACTTTAACATTTTTGACAATGCAATGCTTATACCTGCTATCATCCATATAATAGTATTATACAAATCAGTATAAATATGATAGAAAGCAAAAATTATTCCTTATCAAAAATTAGTATCTCAACAATGCCTAGAGAAAATTATTTGAGAGTACCAAAATGAAAAGTTGCCATGTTTTTCCTAATGTTTTTTAATCTTTAAACAGCCATTCTGTTGGGAATGTTGGCTTTTTATTCAGATATGGAATATAAAGCATGTGTGGAAATGCTGGAAGTTTCCTTAGAGCTCCTCTGGCATCAATACAGTTTAAGAATCTAAGTCAAGCTTTGTGACTGTCTCAGAGAGGAGAATTTTCCTTTGGAACCAGAGATTGATTTTGAGTAATTTTAGTAGCCATTATAATGAATGTCTTATTAAAATTCTTTCAGATGAAAAAGCCTGAATTATTGACTTTGCAATCAGAAATGATTTCGGAAACACATCATCTAAGAATTATCCTATATTTAAAAAAAATACACCTGAAAGATAAGCAGAAACACAGCAGCCATGTGTTAGCAAGTCACTGTGTATGTGAATATTTGTCAAAAGACTGGAAAGGTGCAGTCAGAAGTCTCCATGTAAAAAATAACAAAACTCCTCAAAAAAGGGACTCTGATAATATTTGGACATTTTTAACACCAAAGGAAGATGTGTTTAGTCTATGTATCCCATAACTGAGAGGAATGATGTATGCACGTTTGGGTCCATGTCTCCAAAAGACCCATTTCTGCAGACTCTCAACCATAGTATTCAAAAAGTTTGATAAACATTTTTCCAGGCAAGAGCCAGGTGCTGTAAAACAGGTCATATGTTTGCTTTGTAAATCATGTAAAAATCTCTGTGTTTATAGATAAAGGCTCCACAGATTGTTAAATAGCATAAATTATGTAAGTAGCTTATCTGCTACACATACTTAAAGTCTTACTGTAATTGGTTATCTATTACCTCAGAACTGAATGAAGTGTAGCTGTCCCTGTGGAAGCTGTACTTGTTCCTGCTAGAAAAAAATGTTCTTTAATCACAGGGTGGGAGCACATCTGCTTAATACAGCATTTAATTGTGCCTACCTTTTAAATGTGTGGTGAAGCAATCTTCCTAAAGTATGTGAGCAAATTCCTTATACAGTCAAGAGACAGAGGTATGCACAGAGGGAGATCCTGTCTGCTCAAGATAAGACATCTAAGTTAACTCCAGAGACATCTCTCTCTGCTCCCTTGGCTGGGTACGGAAATGGGGCACTTCAATTAGAAGAATTACTTCACTAGGCATTGAAAATATAGCTGCAAGTTAGACAACTCATCGCATCAACTGCAAATTCTACCCTGTGGTAACAGAGATTTCGGGTTCTGAAGGCTCAGAGCCCATGTAAGGGGAAATGAATCTCAGCACTAACTTTTTAATGATGTCTCAGAAGGCATCAATAACCTTTGAATGCTATATGCCGTGCACAAGTTGCAACTCTCTCATCACAGTTCTACTTAAACTATTCATGAACTGACACCGATATCTTTTTATTTTGAACACTTGCTAGAATTAATTAACTCAAAGAGGAGGAGACTTGCTGTTAATGAAATACAGTGGAAATTTCTCATTGCAGTTCCTTTTCTGCATCTTCATTAAAATGAAATGTTGCTGGGATGTTTGTCTCAAGCAAGAACAACCAGTCGTGCATATCCCTAACTAGCAGTGCACAACCCTTCTGTTGGGATGTGACTGGCAGTGACACAAGTTGGCATTTGGTTTGAAGGAGTCACTACTAATGCACCTACAAGCTTCCCTACAAACCTGGGGTAGATTTCGCACCATAAGCTAATTTTTTATACTTGCAATAACAAAACATCTGCTTAACAAACAAAATTTTAGAGAAGGAAAATCTTCAACAAGGGGAATAAATAAGGTAGTGCACAGAATTTAATTTTGAATGTAAACTTATAACTATAGGAAGTTCCTCCCTCCATACACTTGCTGGGGAGCTGGCTGTTCTTCCTCCCACCTTTGCAGGAGTACCTAATCCACAGCTCAGGTTAATTAGTTTTGCTGGATGATGAGCCCCAGGCTGAGCTGTGGTGGGATTTGCATCTGCTGGCTGCCTCCATGCCATCCATAATGGGCCTCCATCAGCCTCTTCTGACTGCTGCCACCCTCTCCCTTGTGCAGCTCCTCCTTTGTGCTCCCCACACCTTCCGCCTTAGCTACACCGGCAGCTATGCTTCACTCCACTCCTCACTGCAAGTGAGCCCAAGAGCTTCAAATAATTTGTATTATTTCAGCTTTAGTAACTGCCCTGGTAGTACTAAGAGATCATGCAGTCATCTAACTTGTAGAGGAGTGTTTAACTTCTTCCTGTTTTTCCTATTTCTAAGCTCCCAGGACACTCTTTAGGCAGGTCCTCCTCTCTCACAAAGCTTGTAGGAGGCTCTTACACAAAGTCTTCTGTCCAAGATCTAACCTTTCCATGCCTGTGCTAGGTGCAATTGGCCTAAGGTAGAGGGACAGCATAACCAATGGACATTTTAACATGCTGGCTGAAACTTCTGCATGCTGTTGCAGTGTGATTTTTCCCACTGTTTGGCAGGACTCCCTCCATTAAGATAAACATTTATTGAAAAATAAAACAAGACAGCCAAAGCAAACTTGGTTTAGGCCTGTCTTCTGGTTCTTTTCATCTACCTCATTTTTGCTGCACCAGATGTCCACAGTACATCCTTTTTTTCCCCTCCTTAGTCCTTGTTTTTTCTGCAGGCCTTGGCTATCAAGGTTGAAATAGTAAAGTGCTTCTTTATTCATTTTCTTCCAGCATATGTACGTCCATTATCAGACAAAAGATTTATGAGAAAAACAAACTCTTGTTATATGAACTCACTCTTGTGCCTTCAAAGAGATCAAATCTTTATTTAAATTTTAGAGTAGGAAATCAACTTTCTAAACTTCACAAATCCGGGAGTTAAAGCAGAAAAATGAAGAGAGCTGTTGTGTATGGCACTGGTATGATAAAAAGGAGCTTGTGTTTGTGAATGTCATGTAGCTCTTGAGTTTGACTGTTGGCTGGCATTTTAACTTCTCAGGTATTTTTCATACTGAAAAGAAAATATTCACACAAAACTATTAACAAGTCCTCCTTGCAGAGACACTTGGCTTTCTTCTGCCAATAATAGGATGATATTCTTCACCACTTCATTCCCTCTTCATCAGATCATCATCAGGCCATCTCCTTTGGCATGGTCCAGCAGTTTCTCCCATTCTCCTTTGACCCACTTCCTTCTAGCCCAAGACTTGATCAATTGTGGCACGTAGTGGAGGTATCACAAGTATGAGGAATTTGCCAGCAGTCTGATAACGCTCATTTGAACTTTGATCTTTCGCAGTCTATTATTTCATGGTTAGTCCAAATATTAGATAGTAGTTTGGATTGAACAAGACAGCTGAGAAAATTAAGAACTCCCTTGGTGGTTATTTGGACACATAAAATATACCAGAGACTCTATATACTTTTGATAGCGTCTCAATAGCTTTCCCTTGTGATACGCTTAAACATCCTCTCTCCGTTTTATTGTCAGACTCCAGGAATCTCAAGATCCATATTTATTTCTTCATCACCCTTTGTCTCTTTTTTTCTAACGCTACCTCCCTTTTCTTACTGAATTGCAGAGACCATTGACCATTGCCCATTCTCTATTGCCCTGTCCACAGGGCTGATATTATTACAGATATTACTGAGCCCCATCCACTGCCACTGGTTTTGCCTCCCAAACAGGGAGGCTACAGACCCACAGCAGCAGAAGGTAAAAGGAGCTTGAGGCTTACAGACAATCATTTCCTACGCTGGACAGCCAAATAGGGTCTCATACCCATGCATCGGGGTATGTTGAATTCTGTTTTCCCTAATTCAGTGGCTCTGTCTTGGGAGACAGAGCAGATCAAACAGGACTCCTAGGACCAAAAACCCTTGTAAAGACACATAGGTCATGAAAAGAAACTTCTCCTGTTTCCCAGGCTCAGTTACAGAAGAGACAGAACAGTGGATTTTAGTCTTTCCTTTGCCACCAGGTTTCTCAATGATTTTAGAAAGAAGATTTCAAGTTAGACTCAAAAATAAAGTATAGCTATCTGCAGCTTTTGTCTAATTTAGAAAGTATATAAACTCCCTAATCACTTAAAGATTTAGTGGAATAATCACTTGTGTCGCTATCTGTGCCTGCTGGCTATTCGTCCACTGAAATCCACATATTTTGAGTCTTCTGGTGCCTTATTCATACCTCAACCCCAAAAGGATTCCCCAAGGGGGACATGAGCTCCTTTACTCTGTCTGAAGGGGTGCTCCCTGAGAGTGCCAGACGCATAGAGAGTGCCCCAATTTACCCTGCCTTGGGATTTTATCAGTCATTTCTGATGAAGTTGGCAAGTGTGCCTCAATTCAGCTTGCAAGGTGAACCTACCCCTCAGTCTATATGTAGCTTCAACATCAGTTTCCATGTCAGTCCCTGTGGGCAGGTCTTCGGTCTCTTGTCTATCCACAAAGTGCTTTGATCTATGTGCAGCAGTGCACTTTCAACCACTTGCCACCCTCTATTATGTGTTGGGATTATAGGATCTTCAGGATATGTTTTGCCTATTGTTTATGGGTTTTGTGCTGTGCCCAGCACAATCAGGCCTTAGATATGGATAGGGCCTGTTTGTGCTAATGTAACACCTTTAGAGCAGTAAGTACATTGTAAGGCTGATTGCTCCTAATGATGACACGTAAAGTAAATAAAACAGGAATCACTTTTTTTTTTTTTTTTTTTTTTTTTTTAATATAATCTTAGAATGGTTAGAGTTGGAAGGGACCTTAAAGATCATTGAGTTCCAACCTCCCTGCCATGGGCAGGGACACCTCCCACTCGACCAGGTTGCTCAAGCCATGTCCAACCTGGGACATGTGAAAAACAAATAATCTAGTGGTTCATTTCTTAATGGATTAAACTAATCCAACCTACCTCAGCAGAAAGAGGATATGGCTAGAGAAGTCTGTGGTACTCATTGACTAAGCTTATGTCTTTGTGTTACTTGATAAAACTCTGGCGTAGACCTGCCACAGAACGGCTCTATTTCTTATACTTCAAAGAAATTTTAAAGACTTATTAAAGTTTGAATCTGCCTAAGAGAATGTTCTTGGGCCAAGAAAGAGGATTTTACTTTGTTTGCTTTTATGAATAAAGTATCATCCATTTCTTCACTTCATAATTCAATCTTAACTTTCTTTTAAAACATGGCAACAAAGTAAGGATTATGCCTTTTGAGGTCAAAAAGCCAGAAGAAATTGTTGTTAGTTACAGCTTCATTTGTCCAGGAAACAACACATAAATATCTGCTAAGTACTGTGGTGGTGACTGAAGAAAGGATTGGAAAAAAACAAAAAATACCCAACATGCTGTGTTTTTACTGAAGGATTGTGAAAAGCTTGCTAGTTTTGTTGCTTAAAGAAATCAGTTTGATTTCTCTGCTATAACTAATGAACAAATATAACCAGTATTTCTTCTGCTTCTATGTTGCTTAACTTTCCTGGTAATTTCACCTACGTTTATATGGTGGTAGATTTACAGGACCTGACACAGCTTAAAACCAGTGCAAAGGCATGTTGAACCAGAGTAACAGAGGAGATAACTGAAAGCACACAGTTTTTTTTTTCTTTAAAAATTATGTTTTCCTTTTTACATTAAATTTGGTCTCCACTAATGGTCTCATTTAGCAAATTATATGGCCTACAAGTTGTGCTTTGCAGATATGCTCAGGAAATTATCTGTTTATCTGATATATGACTACTTTCAGTTTTCTTTTTTTCCTGCTTAGGCAAATGCTTAGCAAACTCAGGACAAAGAATTGAGATTTCAGACTCCTTCTGGCTTGTGCAGTCCACATTAGAAGATGTGTCAGGGATTTAATAGATCAACAGTTTTCCTTTATACAATAACCCATATTTCCTGTGTCATGTGTCAGTCTTGTGCAGATGTCTTGGATATAGTTGGGTGTCTCGAGTTGTACAAGACATGTAGGAATTGAAATCTCTTTAAGGCATACCTGTTGTTTACAGGTGAGCTTAGTTGTGTGAGTGCCTGTTACAGTCAAAGGGTCCTAGAGCATGATTCAGATGAACAGGCACTAGGGATCAATTTAGTTTTGTAAGTGCAGGTGTCTAGTGTTATTTGGGATAACCTAAGCTATCTGAGATGAATAAACAGGACTAGTAGATATGGAACAATACTTACAGGGGACACGTGCCCTTCCAAACCAGGAACCAGAAGCCAGAATACTGCAGGACATCCGAAACAGTGCTAGATGTCTGTATGTACATAAGTGAATTGTGTCTTCAGGTGTAAGGTAAATTTCTTTCTGGGATCCACTGGCTGTATTAACTAGTAACGATGATGGGAACTTAGTTGAGTAAAGGCACACTACTTGTTCTTAAATTTCGATGTTTGAACCTAAATGGTGTGGATCCCTAGTCTGTGGTAGTCATTCATGGAGAGGAATTGGCATTTGTAGAATATTATTCTGGTCATCTAATCTTAAATGAGTTTATTTGTCCTTTGGAGCTGCCTTTTCTCCCCATTGGATGGCAAAGAGAGGTCTTGATGACTGTCATAGACCATATTTTCTATAGCTGAAGTTATGATGGAATTTATTTCAACTTGGGTGTCCAGTTTTTCAATATTCAGAGTTTGTCTGCAATACTGTCATCTACAGTATGATAGCCTAGAAAGGAAAATGCCTTCTGGCATCACCGTTTTATACAGTCCCTTGCCCCTCAATACCATACATAACAGTAACTGGCAATGTTTCATAGACAACATAAGTCACACAACTGTGTGATTTAAGGACTGCTTCCTTTCTTTACAACCAGTGACTTATCACTATTCTTGACCAGTTCCATAAAATTATGTGTCCATTCTGGAGGAACAGATTTCCCTGTCCTCTGCATATGTGATTGAATAGCATCTTGACAGTGCCAACTACTTAAGTTGCTGTCTTTCTTTGCCTCTTCTCTGTTCTCCCCTGGCACAATGAATACATCAGTATTTCCACTCAGTTTTTTGTTTCATTCTTGGCTAGAATTCTGTAATCTCTGCGAAATCTCCAAATAGGGTATTTCATTGTTTGGGGTTTTTTGTTTGGTTTTTTTTTTTAACCTGTCTGCTTTAATTCAGGTCCTTCCATTCTAATTTGATATTTACTTTTTCCATTAATGTATTCATGTCAGGTTTTCCTCTAGGGAAAGATGCAAAGTTTTAGCGAGTCAAAAGGCTAAATAGTTGTTGAGATACTTTGCAAAAACAAGACATTTTGAGGAAATATTTTTAAAAAGTGAAAATTCTTTTGCTAGGAGAAGAATAGGCTCAGTTGTTGGTGAACACTTCCAAACAGGAAAGGACTTAAAAAGGAAGGATTTTACAGAATGTTTTGAAGATGGAGAAAACCAAAGGTGAACACATATGAATAAGAGAAGAAACAAATCTAGAGTTGAACGCTTTCTGGAACAATTATTACATCAAGTCATAGCTTTTATGCTTTGAATTTGTTCATTCCTGAATAATATTGTAAAAATGTGAGGGTCCTTAACATTTGTGGGAAAGCCCAATGCAGATCTTCGGCATGTAGAAATTGTGGAAGGTCTGCAAAGTGCTACATGCCAATGCTCTGTTGCGAAGTGCAGGATCTGGCTCATTATTTTTTTAGGTGGATGAAGAGGAAAACGAAACGTTTTGCTCTGCCTACTGTGCAGAAAAGATAATAATATTTAATTACCAGGGTAATGTAGTCATTTAAATTAGAGGTTGTTCTAAATAGCTAACCTTAAGGGCTTCATTAGCAGCCCTGTTATGGTTCACATGAAGACATGACTCAGTTACACAACGTTTGACATCAAGACAAGCTGGAAGTGTAACAGAAGGTAAAAAAGGTTTGACACATTATTAATAAAATTAGTTCAAGGCTTGGACTCTTTTTTCCTGCCCTCTTAACAGCATGTAGAAAGAAACTAGAAATAGCCATTCCTGTATTGTGTTTGTGCTATAAGTCCCTGACTCATGCCACATAACCCCTATGTCAGCAGCCTAGCCTTGGGTCCCTTCATAGTCAGTGGGAAGAGACAGACATCCCCAGACAGCAACTCAGGCCATCTAAGAATAAAATCATTTTTGTCACCACCTACATTATTTACATTTATTGCAGAAGAGACATGGGATAACTGGATGCATTGTACAGATTAAAAAGAAGGTAAAATCCTTTAAGAAGCAGAGCATATAATTTTGGGACAATAGGTGACAGTGGGCATAAGCTGGTTTTTTTAAGTCTTGATATTCTGTCATTCTGAAAACTGGAAAAGCCCCTTAAGCTGAGACAGATGAACCTTGAGGGCCTGTTTACTGGAGTCCTTCTGTCAATCTAAGATACAGCTTCCCTTCTAATGCACCATGTAATTTAAGGGTCTGCCTTAGCAGGTAAGTCCAAAGAGAAACCAAGTTTACCACAACGACTTACCTATATTGTTTATACACGGTTACATATTTAGACTTAGTGGGCTTAGACTCACTCTAGAGTTTATTGGAGGGGAAAAGCCTAAATAGATAATCTGTAAGGTCCCTTCCAACCCAAACCATTTTATGATTCTGTGACTCTGTATTAAAAGTCTGTCTCGCTTTAGTGACAAGGCCTCACTCATGCAGTCTGGACAGGTCATGCTTGAATTATAGAAATGGTCAAACAGTCTCAGATCAACCCTTCCTAAGCGGTTGAATGTTTCCGGACCTGGGCTACATAAGTGCCAACAATTTGAACAGAGTTCATTGCACTACTGTCAAGAATTAATGTTCTTGAACTTGCTCTTCACTTTTCAAAGAAACATAAATTATATTGACCACCATGATCCATGTATCCACCTTATAGAGGAGCTGGCAATGTGTCCTTCGAAGATAGCTTTATAGGGCTTGCACTGTTTGCACAGGCGGCAAATTCCTCCTATCAAAATCAGATGTTTGTGAGCCTCAATCATGCCATGTTGGAACTTTTTTTCACCAACATACAGAGATTGGGTCATGATTTTAGCTTTCGCCTGGAGAAGTAAGCATCATGCAAAGCTGCATTTCAGAGGTTTGATCTGAGGGAAAAATCGTCAATTTTACTTTAAGATTCTCAAGATTAGATGGAAAGTATTGCAAGACATAACTGTTAGAGCTGTGACAGTATGCAAGACTCCACTTGGGTTGAGCCATTTCTTCATCATTATTTCTAAAGCTGGAAACCTGTAGTGAACTTACTCAGAATCAAAATTAATCTTGAAATACAGATATTTCTTTTATATGCACTGAAAAATATTTTTTTTCACTGCATGTGGCCCTATTCTCAATGCAAAAATACTAGTCAAATTACATTAAAGATGAGTAGCATAGTCACACTTGAGCAAAGAGAGATCATCATTTTCATTACAGTAAATTAAGGCTAGGTCTTCCTAACCTGGCTGTGAAAAATTGATCTTTGCTCTATACTAAAACTTGGCAAAAGTAGTCTAGGAGTAGGAGCACATTTTGGTTTCAGTGACAGACCTTTTCAGGTATAATCATTGCAAATTACAGAGTGCAAATGATGGTTAAACAAGACCTTCTCAATACTTAAGACTATATTGGTTTGAAATTGGCTTGCGTTCCTGTTGCAGCTTTTTCAGTTAGAGTATACATACCTGACCAAAGAAATGCCACTTGGACACTAAGTAGATTTGTGGCCAAAGAGATACCATTTCCCTTGAAATTAACAAGGCTTTTGACACCATTTCTCACTATATTGTTGTATCCAAGCTAGATTGTTACAGTCTGGATGAAAGAACAACGTAGGTAAAAAACCCTGAAGCTCAGAGGGTTGTGGTTAATGTGTCATACTGAAGACAGGTAAAAACTGCAGTGCTGT
Organism: Calidris pugnax; assembly: GCF_001431845.1. Lineage (NCBI taxonomy): Eukaryota > Metazoa > Chordata > Aves > Charadriiformes > Scolopacidae > Calidris > Calidris pugnax. The sequence goes on from NW_015094510.1 coordinate 18,994,346, forward strand.
GAGGATCTGTACTGGCTTGGATTTACCAGTGATGTGGGGAAGATGAAGGAGTCCAGTCTTAAAAAGTTTGCAGATGACACTAAGTTAGAGAGACCAGCTGATATGCTCAAGACAGGGCTGCCATTTAGAGAGCCCAAGACAGGCTGGAGGAACAGGCTGACAGGAGTCTGTGAAATTGAACAAGGACAACTGCAAAGTCCTGAACCAGGGAAGGATGAAGCCCCTGCAGTGACACAGGCTGGGGAATGGCTGCCTGGCAGCAATGCAGAAAAAGAGCTGGAGGTGTGGGCACCTCCAGCTGAGCCAGGGCCAGCAGCAAAGGCAGCTAACAATTACCTGGGCTGTATTAACAGGAACACAGCTGAGGTGATCGTAGCCCTCTAATCAGCACTCATGCAACCACACTTGGATACTGCATCCCACCATGGGTCCCTCAATACAAAAGATGGATAAACTGGAGCAAGTTCAGTGTAAGGCCACTGAAATAGTAGGGTGCTGGAGCACTTGCCCTCTCAGAAGGAACTGAGGGAGCAGGGCCAGTTCAGCCTGGAGCAAAGATGACTTCAGGTTGAACCAACATTATCCCCCAGCGACTACAGGGAGGTCATTGAGGATATGGACCCAGGATCTTCACCATCCTGGGTGAAGATGCATTCCACCATCCTGAATGGTGGAAGGACAATAAACAATAGGCATTGGTTGCATGGACTGATTATAAAGAGAGAAAAGCCTAACTGTCCCATAAGGACAGCTAGGCAACGGAACAGGTTTCCTGAACAGGTTTCCTGAACAGGTTGTGCTGTCTCCATCCTTGAACATTTTCAAGACTTAACTGAATAAAACCAGCAACCCAGTCTGATCTCATTGGTTTCATCTGGAGGTTGGGCACGAGATGTCCTGGGGTCCCTTGCAGCCTGAATTATCCTATGATCTTGATGACAGGAACTGAGCAGCCACATTCATTGTAGCCAGTCTGCTTGGAAGTCTCTGTGAAGATGTTATCAAACACACAGAGGATGACAGACACTTGCCTCTCTCTTCTGTGGTATTAAGAAATCTGACCACATTAGTCTTTCTGATACCTGTTTGCTGGTATATGAAATACACTGGCATTTCAGCTGAAAGCATAACAAGAGGAACATTTTTGTATCTCCTTAACCCTTAACACCTTTAAGGGTAACAAAGAATATTGCTGTTGTTATTAATACTGTAGAAATATTTACAATATTTAAATAACTTTACATATAGTTCAAGAAGTTTGAAATAACCAAGCAATATGAATTTTCAAATTATTAAGGAAGGAAAGGGATAGATCAGTATAAAATTATTTATTATGTCAGAAGATAGAATATTAAAGTCTTAGTCTATAGATTTTTTCCCCAGGAATGAAACACAAATCTTAATATTAGAAGTAAAAGTGATAACAACAACAACAAAAAATGAAAACAATGGACTTTTTAGCAATTGCATATTATTCTTCCTCTACTGTTTTTTCAACAAATATGATGATGCTACCTCAAAACGTGTAAGTGAAAATTATTATCTTGTAATTCTCAAAAGGAAAATTAAGAAAAAGAAATTCCCTTCTCTGCTTTCAGTCCTTCACAAATGCAATTAATGTTAATTGACCATAGTCGTAACACTGTCAATGTAAATATTCTGCCAATAGAAACATAAATATTATTCTCTCAGCCTTGGGTCCTTTGGCTTCTATCCTCCCTCAATTTCCATGGAAAAGTGGGGTTTTGTACCAGGTCCAGCAAGTTCAGTACTTCAGAAAAACAAAAACATTTCCCCAGAGCAGTAGTGAGATATATCTGCCATCAAGCCTTCTTTTCAAAACAGAAGGTGAGTTTTTGCCTTTGTAAGCTGTCAAGGTTAGAGAATTAAGGGTTTGCTGTGTCAGATCCCTTGCTGGGGTTTCTAAAATTCTCCACAAAGAAACCACTGATGTTAGATTGTCTTTGAAGTTCTGAAATGAAGCACTGAAGGAGCTTGCAGTTAATGCTTGAGTGCTGCTGCTGTTTCCCCATACAATTGCAATGTAATTTAGTTGACATTATAGTCCAGTTACCACATATAGATTGTTTTGGCTGCCATCCTCCTCTCTGCATCTCACTGAGGTGTTTCGATGCTGAAGAAATCATAGTTTTGTCGTGGTGATGGAGGCTGGAGTCAGGAAGCACAACAGCTTCTGTCAGGGCTGGAGGTGACTGACACAGAGTAGGCAGTGGTAAGAATAGAGAGGAACAAATGTCTCACCACCACCACCACCACCTCAGCAAGGTGGTATTTCGGGAGTAAATGTGAGAGGGGTGCTTGGTAAAGAAGACGTGTTGCTTCCCTGATTACAGTATTTGATGGTACTAGCATGAGACTTTTACAGCTGCAGGCTGAATATTGTAGAGAAAAAAAGGTACTGAACATGACTCTACGTAAGGAGGCATAACCCAGCCTGCCTGTGGGTGAAGGCAGAAGTCCTCCAGCTGGCTGATTACATTAAAGCCTGTATGGTATACATAGGTGCAGGGGATAGGAAAGGTACATGTGCAATCTAAATTTAAATTGTACTTCACATAAGAAATTAAATGTTTTTGCCGGTTTCCTTTGGATGTTTGCTCTGTGTTCACTTATACAATATGTTTCTTTATTCTTAATTATAACATATGTCTAATTCTTGAATAAATTACAGTTTAGGGAGTCATGATTTCATGCATATGATCAGGACATATCTGCTTCACGCCACGGAAGAGTGCAAAGGAAGCAGAAAAAAATATTCCTTCAGAGTACCAGTGAGCTATCTTTCACAAGGATTAAAGAGTAGCTCCCTCTTAGAAATGTACATTTTCTGACTTGCTGGAGCAGAAGTTAGGGCATGCATGTCATGCAGGCAGTGACAACAGCCTATGGAGCGCATTTCTCTGTCAGTGAACAAATTGTCTGTAATTTGTTGAGGAGGAATGTAGCCTCAACCCCTCAGGGACTGAAACACAGCCTTTCCTTATATCATTCCACATATGCCTTTTCCACCTCTAGCTTTTTGCAAATGGTCATTTTCCTCCACTTTAAAAAAAACCAAAACCCAAACCTATTGCTTTATGTGGAACTATAAGCCAATGTGTTTTACTCCATCTCCATAAGAAATACCTATGGAAGTTGGGCAGACAAAAACATTTCCTGAGTTCCTCAGTTTCTAGGAGCATGCAGTGAAACACCAGTCTATACACAGAGACATATCACATAAATCAGTAAAACGAGGAACTCCTCTGTACTGCTAAATGAAAGCAGACCCTAGCATGACCCTAAAACCAAGTGATACTAAGGGATTTGTATGCAAACAGGCTGCAGCAAGCTGCAGATCTTCCTTGCATAGAGCCCTCTGGAGAGGTCATAACTGGAACCAGGCAAGAGCAAATAGTGAAGATGACTGGGGTCCAGTGCTCACATTCAGTCATTGTTGAACTTCTCAGTGCAGATGTAGCCTGAACATCCCTTAAAGGGATGCATATGTAAAAACTCAAGTAAAGCAGACTTTTTACTGGTTCCTTCATCTCTCTGGTTCTTCGCTATGAACAAAATAAGCAGTTTTCAGACATCTCTGTGCATGAGAAAGTGAGAGTAGCTCTAGGTTTTTGTTTGAGATACCAAACTCTAATGTTTTGCCACAAATAGGAGAGCTTCATAATGGGAAAGAACTACCCAAGGACTGTCATTATTTCTTCAGGCTGGCAGAAGCTGAGTATACAGAATTTAATTCTATGAAATTGTAGGTATCTTCCCATTATGGAAAGCACAGTACTTTATATGTCTATTCACGAGCAAAGGTCATTTTCTTCAGCCACAACCTATTCTAAAGTGTAAAGGAGGTTTTGGAGAGGAAAGATTTTGAGCAAGAAATTATACTCCCTGTAATTCTTTCCAAGATTCGTGTTCTGTGTTTCAAGCACAGAAGCTGCAGGTGGTGGCTGTCAACCAGCCATTCAAAAGCAGTACCTCAGAACTTATTTAAGGGAAAACTGGGAAGAAAGGGGAATTGTAAAGGTAGGGAAAAAAATGAAAAAAAGCATCATATCTGAAGGCCAGAAGGAAGGTTCATGACGGCTTCACTTGACTGGTATAATTGATGCATCTGCTACAGACTCACATTCATTTCTCCTGCAAATGGTCTCAGAATAATGCTCACTGAGCGTCACTGCCAAAGACCTATCATTTCAGTTTAGTCTTTATGCAGGAACTGGGTAATTAATCTGATTTTTCAGCCTTTAGCATTCTCAGATAAACACATAGCCAAGTTAAACAAGAGGAACTTAAAGATGAAAAGCATTAAAGTATTTGAAGAGAAAGAAGAGCAGATTGCGTGACTATATACATTCTGTTCCTAAGTATTAATGAAACTACAAAGACAGACCTCCCTACAACATGTTAATAGAGAACTTTCAAGAGAGAATAGGCAGTTTATTGCTTTATTTAGTTTGAATGCCTTTGTAATCAGTCTGTGTTTTTATTTTTCCCTTGTCCCCCTAATTCTGTATACAGTCAGCCTTCAAATGAGTGTTATGCTTTCCAAAAACTGGATTCACGCTGATTTTGGGGAACTTTGGTATCTTCAGTTCCACAGAAGCTTCACATAATAAACAGCCATTTCTAAAGAAAGTGGAAAACCTTGGCTCTTCTATCACTTTGCTAGAACAGCATAAGCTTTGCATAAAGAAGAGTTGTGCTCATATCCATTTTTCACATCAGGATGCAGGATGGCACCTCGTAAAGCTAAGCTAAAAGAGTGAGACCTAAATTCAAAAATTTCAAAAAAGGAAAATGAACCTAAGAATGTGTCTCTACCTTGTTTTGACCTCTGCAATAAACTGCACAAATGAGGACCACAGCGGTCTCCAATAGAAATTCTCAAATGAGCAAGCAATACCCAAATGAAGAACCTAGCTTTTCTAATTCCTTTCCTACCCTTCCATCAGTCAGAGCTTTTCCCAGCTAATTTTTCTCTAATTAGACTCACACTGCATTCTGTGCTTCAGTTGATTTCAACATATTTGCAGCTCCCTCATGAATTTTGAAAGGTTGGTTTATTAATTTGTAACTTTTCCTTCTGGCGACATGGCAGCTACAAAAAGTGGGCAAACTGGTGCAATGAGCGGGATGTGAGGGAACTCATTGATACTGTCATACAGTGGGTTTGTAGCTAGCTTAAATCCTGACCCGTTCTGGCTGACCAGTTAATGCTTAGAAGCCTTACCAATACAGAAGACAAAACTAGCCTGGATGTAAGAAACATGCTACTGGTAATTGCTGACTGGTTCAGAGGTGTTGCAATTTGTTGTTTGGTTTTTTTTCTTTTTACAGACTCTAGGGCTGACAATAGGCCATTCTTTATACAAGTGTATATTTGTTTCCAAACCAGTTTGAATTGATAACATGATTTACCTGAACTGTATGTTATGAGCAGTGCATGTTATTTCTGCTTGTGTTAATATACTACGTTGTTTAGTATGTATTGATTTTTGTCTTCTAAAAGGAACTCAAATTTTTGAGATCATAAGCAAAATGTCTTTATAATTACATTTTATTCAGTGTTAGAATGAATTAGAGAGGGAGAATGATCAGCCACTATTACTATTCTGGTATCCCTTGATTTATTGTGTAGAAACTATTGGTGCAGACAGCAAACTCTGTCAGAAATACCTGAAGTATCTGAAGACTGCTTTGGGAATAATAGGATTGAAGTGATAGAGACCTAAGCAATTATTATGTCTTTTTCTCCACACACGAGACAGAGATTATTACAGCAAAAGCATTTGGGACAGTTGAAATGGTTTTATATATTGTTTGGCAATAGTATGGTTAAATGACACCAATGGTGAAAAAGATCTTAGTAATACCTTGTATGCCTAGAAAAATAATTCAAACCTAAATAAATAACTTCAAACCTGTAAACACAATTACTATGGCTCTTACTAAGAATTTTGTTGCCCCAGGAAGCACTGCTTGGGTTAATGAAGTAAGTGGGATCATAAAAAGTACTTGGTTGAAAGATATCTCTCAAGATCGTCTGGTCTGACCTTCTGCTCAAATCTGGACTAATACTGAAGTTAAATCAGGTTGCTAAGGAACTTGCCCAGCCAAGGTTTGAATATTTACAGGAATGGAGATTCTGCATCTTCCCTGGACAACCTGTGCCAGTGCTTAACTACTGTCATAGGGAAGAATATTTTCCTTAGATCAAACCAGAATTTCCCTTGATGCAGCTTGTGATGATCCGCATCCTTTCATTGTGCTTCTGAGAAAACCCTGCTTCTGTCCATAACCTCCCTTTCATTTGTGTAAGACAGTAAGTGAGTCCCAAACAGGATTCTCCTTTTGAGATTAAGCACACCCAACTACTTTCTTCTCTCCCTGTACATCATGGGATCCAGTCCTGTAACCTCTTGGAGATGCTTTGTAGGACTCACTTCAGTTTGCCGGTGTCTCTGTTGTAGTGGGGGAACCAAAACAGGGCACTGTATTCCAGATGTAGTCTCACAAGTGACAAAGAGAGGGGAATCTCAATGTCATGCTGTCTGCACTCTTGCTACTGTGTCCCAGGATATATTTTTGCACTGCATGGGCCCAGTCATATCCAGATTCTTGCTTACCAGAGTCCCCAGATCTTTTCTGGAAAGCTACTCCCTAGGCAGTGAATTCTAGCCTGTACTGTTGCAGAGGGTTATTCTGTCCAAAGTGCAGGACTTTGCATATAAATATCACTCTTATTTTTTGTGATCTGATATAATAGGAGCAAATATTACGTTTTCTCTGCAGATACTTATAGAGGATATTTTTTTCCCCTAGGAAAATGTTTTAAACTGGGGTGAGTCTAACACTTTCCCAGAATGGGAACCAGAATTATTTTACCAGCATCTCAGTTTTGAAATTTGGAGCTATTTTACACACTCATCCCAAAGCTCAATAACTGATTCATTTTTCTTTACCACTTTACAAAGCTATTCATGCATAGCTAGTTCCTAAGAACTGCTTTCTAGTTTCAGTTGCCACTGCCTTTTCTAAGCAGTTAATCAGAATTACTGCAATTATAGATAAGTTTTGTGTTATTTAATAAATAAATATTTAATAGTTTTCAGTGTGCTGTTTCATTTTACTGAGAAGGAGCGATGAATCAAATGAAGAGCTTTTGTTTGTGTTGATGCAGCCAAAAGGAAATTTAAAATGTTTAAATTAAAAACTGCAATGTCATTGTTTCTATAAAAAAATCATTAATCCTTTTAAGGAAGCATTTCAGTCTTCACTTCTATGTTTTTCTTTTCTTTTGTTTTCTTGCTCCTCATACATGAAGTTAAACAATAGTATAATTAAAATAAAAAAAAAACTGGCATTGTATTCTATTTTTGGTGAGAGCAGTGTAAATTCTGGATTTTATGACAAAGTTATCCATGATGTGAATTTGTTTTGCTGTAGGGACTTGATTTGAAGATGGTTGCCCTGGTGATATAGAATCATAGAATCATTAAGGTTGCAAAAGACCTTTAACATCATTAAGTCCAACCATAAACCTGACACTGCCAAGTCTGCCACTGAACCATGTCCCTAAGCACCACGTCAACACATCTTTTAAATACCTCCAGGGATAGTGACTCAACCACTTTTTGGGCAGCCTGTTCCAATCTTTGATAACCCTTTTGCTGAAGAACTTTTTCCTAATATCCAATCTAAAACTCCTCTGGAGCAGCTTGACACTATCACTAGTTACTTGGGAGTAACACTTCCTACTTGGGAGAAGAGACTGACCCCCCACCTCACTACAACCTCCTTTCAGGTAGTTATAGAGAGCAATAAGGTCTCCCCTGAGCCTCCTTTTCTCCAGGTTAAACAACCCCAATTCCATCAGCTGCTTCTCGTAAGGCTTGTGCTCTAGACCCTTCACCAGCTTCGTTGCCCTTCTTTGGACACACTCAAGGCCATCAATGTCTTTCTTATAGCAAGAGACCCAAAACTGAACACAGTAATTGAAGTAAGGGCCTCACCAGTGCTGAGTACAGGGGGCAATCACTTCCCTAGTCCTGCTAGACACACTATTCCTGATACAAGCTGATGCTATTGGCCTTCTTGGGCATCTGGGCACTCTGCCGCCCCATATTCAGCTGACAGTCAACCCAACTCCCAAGTCCATTTCCAACCAGGCAGCTCTACTCTTCCCCAAGCCTGTAGCGCTGCATGGGGTTGCTGTGACCCAAGTGCAGGACTCAGCACTTGGCCTTGTTGAGTCTCACAACAAGCTGGAAGAAGCTGGTGTGCTCTGGTGCTCTGATCCTGAGTGAGCTGGCTAGTTCCCTTAATGACAATGCTGCAGACAGAGCTGGGGAAAAGCTGACCCAGTGGTTTGGGTCCAGCTGGAATTATGATTATAATGATAGTCTGCTCCAGTCGGGACTAGACTTAGATGGATTGGACATAAGATTCACAGTAATTGGCAGAGGAATCCAGGCTTCTGGCCTGGGGCAGAAAACAGACAGTATAACTCTGCCCAAAGGAGTCCAGAACATGGTCCCTAGCTTTAGAAAGGAAAATGTAGTGCTGGTCCAGTCAATAATGTTAAAGCATTTAAACTGCAATTAAGTGTTATTTCTCTTAATGAACCAGTCCTCACAGAATAAGTACCAAAATCCACAAATATAATCTTTGGGGGAAGATACAGAAAAGGATATGCAATGATGTTTCTAGAGGGAGAAATAACCTACCAAATTTAGGAATCTATTTAATGAGATTGGGACTTGAATCTGTCATTAGTGCCATACAAATATATTTTTCACAACCAGTAGATGGAGAATTTTGACATCTAATTTTGAAGTTAAAATAACTGGAAGAGCTTGGGTTTTCATTAATACCTAGGAAAAATGTGTAAAATATGAAAAGTAACATGTTCTAGAGAAAGAAAAAGTAATTGGGCTTAATTTTTGTTGAACTGGAATACAGTCACTGGAAAATGTGTGTGACAGAGTAGCAGACCTGAGAGCTAATATTTCCTACCAGCTTGGCTGTAATGTCAGTACAAAGCAGTACAACAGAGAATCTGGCCATGACTTTATAAAAAGTATCACTAAGAAACTTTATGACAATTTTCTTTTATTTCCTCCCCCCCAAATAAAAATCTTGAACTTTGATCTGTTAGAGAATGGCATCAGGAACAGCGTTGTGTTACAGCATAACTCACTTGTACATAAATCAAAAAGGAAATCACTTTCCTTTAACAGCTTTCAATTCCAGATGACAAATTATATTATTTTTCTGTGTTACATATACTAAACCACCTTCTGATCTCAGAATGAGAATTTAATTTGGACCTTAGTTTTTGTTAGACAGCTTTGTGTGGTTTGGGTTTTTTTTTATATCTTCGTGTATTTCCTAATACAATAAAATAAATACCTAGAGGTATTATTTTGCTATGGGTGAGAACTGATTTGACTTTTTATGGTGATATATTACCTATAAAAATAATTATTCTAAGAAAAATATTATTTCTATAAAGACAATATATAGTTAACAGTATTACTTGTGTTACTTCTTCATTATGTCCATTGATGGAAGGGTTTGTATTATAGCAAATCTAAAGATCATATTTAATCAGCAGTGAAAATGAAATTCTGGGCTATGTGCATGCTTGGGTATCACTAGCATCAGGCGCTGCCATTGTTTATACCAGATTATTTTTGCTGGCAGTGTGAATAATTTCTGATTTTCACTAGTCCCAGGGAAGAGCCAATTCTCAGCAAGACAACTAAGAGAATGAATACCAAAACATTTTCAGATGGGCAGACTCTTATGAAGGAGCTAAAGATGTGCAACCAGGAATAATCATTACAGCAAAATTCCTCACTTAATTGCAAAATGCTGGAAGCTATTGGAAGCCATTGTAATGTGAAAATATAAACTTGCTGATTGCTAATTATATGGAGACAATGTCAAAGTCAAATAACACAACATAATACTGACAGTACAAAAGATACTTTGAATACCTCAGAGTGTAGTATCTCCAACTAAGGAAGAAAAAATATACTACAGTGAAAATATTTTGGCATCTGCAATACAAAACTGGCAAATTAATGTCACAGAGTATTTCCTTTTCTGCTAGTCATAAAATATCTGTGTACATTTTTTTATTTTTTTTTACCTGCCAGTTCAGCAGAGAATTTATATGTTGACATACTTTACTATGCGATCATCCTAGATGTGTTCCTATCCACATGTCTTACAGCTTGGTGCATGTGTATTTTCCATCCACTTCTACTGTTGCTTTCTAATCGAAGTATCGAAGTCTTTATAACAGTTAGAGTTTAAATCTCATTCGACCAGAGAATTTTGCCATGAAGACTTTTTTTTTCTTTACTGTAGAGAAGAGCTTTTCAGTGGATAAATCGAAAAGTCAAGTGTAATCAGCATTCAGGATCAGTAATAAAATGTATTAATCACAGATAAACTTACTTCACCTGTATAACGGTGACTTATGAGTCCTGTCTGAGACAGCCAATACAGGTGACATTTACACTGTGTGTCCCAGGAAGACTTACGTATTCCAAGTTTCTGCACATGCTCAAATACTTAGTTATTACACATGAAGACAAGGTGAGAGTATGCAATACCTTTCCTTCATTTCCTCTGGAGGAAACAGGTCCACTGGACAAGAAGGTACATGCATTGTGTAATAACAAGCTCCTCCTCTCTGGGCAGCTGAGGAACAAGAGTGTAGGATTCACCACTGAGTACACATTTCTTGCCATCATGGTACCCCAGCTGTTCCCATTCAAGAAGTTCCCTCATTATTCAACTAATGTAATAAATAATAATGTAATATCACTATCAAAAGTATTTCACAGCATATATGTAAATCTCTCAACCACAAAAATGGAGCAAGTCGTCCAAATTGTGAAAATTAATTTGGACATTTTTAATAATGTCATATAATTCCTTGGTAAATGAAGCAGAAAAGCGTAACTATAAAAGAAATGTCATCAAGACATTTAGGGTAATTTTCAAATTGTCAGAAGAAGACACTTTGGAGTAGTTCATAGTGTATGTTATATGGCCAATGGAGCTCAGAATCATAAAGAAAAGGCTGCAGCGAACAGACAGTATTTTTGTTGCTTCAGGACATTGTTAACTAATCCTGACAACAGTGCTGTTGTATAAAAATGAGCAACATGAAACTGGATATCTTGACCTCTCAGAAATGCAGTATATCATCTGTAGATTCTGTGTTGGGGTATCTGGTATTGACCTTTTCCTGCAGTACTAGAACTGCTTCCCTATACATGCAGCTCTTAAAATCACAGAATCGTAGAATAATTTAGGTTGGAAGAGACCTTTAAAGGTCACCTAGTCTAGCCTCCCCTGCAATGAGCAGGAGCATCTTCAACTAGATAAGGTTGCTCAGAGCCCCATCCAACCTGACCTTGAATGTTTCCAAGGATGGGGCATCTATCACCTCTCTGGGCAACCTGTGCCAGTGTTACATCACTCTCATTTAAAAAAAACAAGTATCCTTTCTTATATCTAGTCTAAGTCTATCCTCTTCCAGTTTGAAGCCCTTACCCCTTTTCCTATCACAACAGGCCCTGATAAAAAGTTTGTCCCCATCTTTCCTGTAGGTCCCCTTTAAGTACTGAAAGCCTGCAATAAGGTGTCCCTGGAGCCTTCTCTTCCCCAGGCTAAACAACCCCAGCTGTCTCAGCCTGTCTTCACAGGAGAAGTGTTACATCCCTCTGATTATTTTTGTGTCCATCCTCTGGACCCGCTCAAACTTGTCCGTGCCTTTCATGTACTGAGGGCTCCAGAGCTGGATGCAGTATTCCACGTGGGGTCTCATCAGAGCAGAGTAGAGAGGCAGAATCACCTCTCTCAATGTGCTGGCCATGGTTCTCTTGATGCAGCCCAGGATAGGGTTGGCCTTCTGGGCTGCAGGCACATATTGCTGGCTCATGTCCAGCTTTTCATCCACCATTATGCCCAAGCTCTTCTTGACAGGGCTGCGTTCAATCCCCTCAAGCCTGTATTGATACCAGGGTTTCCCCCAATTCAGATGCAGGACCCTGCAATTAGCCTTATTGAACCTCGTGACCTAATTTCTTTAAAAATTACAATTAAAAAATTGACTCTTCAGTTTTTGGGATTTTCTGCACTGGAAAACTTCCTGTGCCTCACAAAGTAGTCCTTGTCTTTAACACATCTTACTTTAGCAATACAGTCACAACACAACAAAATTTAATATGGTTATTAGTAGATAAGAAACAATTTTTCAAGCCTGGTCAGAAATGCTTTCTATATTAACACTGAAATTTTTGCTTATTAATCTGTGTAAAGATTAGAACTAAGCAGCTACTTCCCACCCAGTGTGGAGTACTATCCAGATGGTGCAGTCAGTATCTCCTCATGGCATGAGGTACCTCTGCATCAGTTCTGGTGTACTCAACCCCAGAGCAGGCCAATACTTGATGGATACTGGAAAAACACGTCCTTTTACTTAATTTCCTCTACACTACAGCAAGGGAAATTAATTGATTTTTAGCCATGCTGGGCAAGGAGTAGGCCCCCTATTTCTATCATCAGCATTTTCTATCCACTGAAACTTGTTCCTTCACCTGGGTCCCCAATACAATGACGGCAGCCCAAAGATGTTGAGAAAGGAGACGTAGACAAGACTTAAGAACAGATTACTTTTAGGTGAGAGGATATGTAATGGGAAGGATATGTAATGTTGTATGAAGAAGGGGAAACACTCCAGGGAAAAAGAAGGAAAATATTTTACTCAGGAATTAGTCCATGAGTCATACTTTTTCACTAGTCAAGCAAAGCACTAATCTTTACCTAGCCAAGCAAATTGATGTGAACGATTTTGTAGGAAGACCCTTGTCAAAAGCTTGGCAAAAATGTAACTCTGAAACCATCTGCTTTGACTCCATGCAGTATCATTCCAGACATTTGTATCTTGAAACAAACTCCCTGAAAACTCACAAATGCATTTTTCCTAATGGAAGAGAACACTCTGTTATTCTTCTTTAAGGCTATTTTCAAGGTATGAATAAGTTTTCTTCTCTTTCACAACAGTCAGAGGCAGCTTTAGTGGTGGTGTGTGGTAGGTAAATATGTCTCTGTTAACGACACTGGCATTTCATTAACATACACTAGGTTTGAATTTGGCTCAGGTTAACATTTCTGACAAGATCCAGACTTGTACAGGAAGATGTATGCTGACTCTCATTTCATTCCAACCTAAATAGCATTTTCTACCAGCAGTAATCCCAGTGATTTCATTAACTGAAAGGAACTTGGCCCTTGCGGTTATAAGTATTATCAAAATAATGTAAAATCCCAAACTAGCTGTATTTTCAAATCTGAAATTACCTGGTGTAAATTAACAATTTTAGTATTTAGTAAGATAAAGAATATTCTGCATACGTTTATTATGTCTTCAGCATGCTGCTAGTCTATGTCCCCTTTGTAAAAGAAAGCATTAGGGAAAATAGGAACTAATGATCAAATAAAAATATGACATAAAACCCTGGAATATACTTAAAGATTTTTCAAAAAGCTGTCTGAAATATATTAAATATTTACTGGGCTTGGGGTTTTTTTGGTGAAGTTTAATTTTAAGGATCATATTTTAAAAACTGAAATCACATCATGGAGAACAGACTGACCATAATATATTTTACAGGAAAGGAGTATATCCTGACAAGGATTAGTGAAGCACTGGGGAATGCTGGTGCTTAGTTTTTATTGTGCAAGCATCATGTAATGTAAGACTTTTGTCAGTATAAAAGCATGTAAACTTGATTTTTAGAGAATTAGCAGGGAACATACTGAGAATAGTTTGTTCATGGCAGTGGAATTCAGTTTCACTGTTTACAGATCTCAGTCTTGCTTTTCATTTTCATAGAGGCTTCCACCTTGTATTCTGTGAATTCTCCACAAACATTGCTGGTTGAATAATGGAAGTTTTTGTGAACTTGTTTTTCAGTTTGAGGTATATGGTTTTTTTCAGCTTTTGAGGTACATGTGTTTTACAGTCTGTTGATTCCTGGTGTACTCAACCAATGGGGAGGTCAAGCTTTATTGTGAAAAGTGAATTTTAATGGCTTTGTTCTATACTTTTTGCATTGAAGGAAGGGCAGGCTGACCCAGTCCTGTCTTGCTGGTATTATCAGTATGAGTGGGCTTGCACAAGCTTATTTTACATTTTTTAGATCTCTATCCAAAGGTTATTTATCATAACATACCTAGAATGGAAATAACTTTACAGAGGTAACAAGGAACTAACCATCTTCCTTTCTTCTTCTCTCTGTAGTTTGTTGCTCAGCCCAACTGCCAGCAGCTGCTCGCATCCCGCTGGTACGATGAGTTCCCTGGATGGAGGAGGCGACACTGGGCTGTGAAGATGTTGACATGTGTTGTGATAGGACTCCTTTTCCCAGTCTTCTCTGTGTGCTACCTGATAGCTCCCAAAAGCCCATTAGGGCTATTCATCAGAAAGCCATTTATCAAATTTATCTGCCATACCGCATCCTACCTGACTTTTCTGTTCCTGCTGTTGCTTGCCTCTCAGCACATTGACAGGTCAGACCTGAGCATGCAGGGACCGCCACCAACCATCGTCGAGTGGATGATATTACCGTGGGTCCTGGGTAAATGTATTACTAAAGAAAATACAGTGAAAAATGTTTTGACCCCTATAGCTTTGCCAAGTAGAGAGTTCTGTCATGAATTACTGACCTAGCAAAACAGGCAAATGGTCCATCTCCTCCAATACCTAGCAAGAGTAGTAGACAACTTGGGAAGAGTTTAAAAATCCAGAGTGTCACCACTTGATATATTACAATGAGGGAAAACAAAAGATATCAGGAGTTCTTTCCTGTGACTGAGCAGTGCCTTGAAACATACATATTAATATTCTTTTTAATATCTGTTTTCTCCAGGGCAGAAAATGTTCTGATTCTACTACATGTCCATTTCTTTTCTTTGTTAGTCTACTTTTAAAAAGGGTCTCTTTGCCACAAAAATTATTTTTTATATATTAGAATGAGGCACAGTGTCATTTCTGGACTGTTATTGCTAACCTTAGTTACCTAAAGTATGCTTCTTTCTAATACGACAGACCCACCTATTGCAAATAGTCTGACGAGCATTTTAAAGTGAGTATTTTCATTATAATATGCATGCAGAGTACTTTTTTTCTGTGCAAAACCTTTGATGAGAACTTATCACTAACTTAAAACAAAATATTTACATCAGAAGGAGTAAGAAAATCCTCTGGCATTTTTAAAATGGGGGAAAAGATTCCCACTCTGTCCTGACAGTCTAAAATAAAAGTTTCAGTCTGGGATTATTGAAAGCAGGGCTGCATCTGTCCTTCAATTAAGCAAACAAGCAGGCATGACTGAAAACCCTGTGTACACTTGCTTGTCAGGAACCTCTGAGAAGGACCTGCCTTCCACAGATGAGCTGCTTTCTGAAATAAACCCATGATAGCACAGCATAACACAGACTGCATCACCAGCCTTCACTGTAAGGTGTGTTGTCCTTCACTGGGTAAATATTGCTACTAACATTTAAAAAGAACCAGAACTAGAATTATTGTGGAGGAATTAATATATCTGGCAGGCTGCTTAGGCTTCCTACAGACAAGTCAGAGTAACATAAGTGGGTGAGATTCACATTCAAATATTAAAAAAAATTCCTTCAGTAAATTTCCTAAGTTTTGTAACATCAGAAATGAGAAACCAATATAAAGCTCATTAGTTTGATACATTACTTCCTTAAAAATAAATGCTACAATGCCAGGGAGGAGCAGCGCTATCCCGTGCCCAGAGGAGAGATTAGTCACTTTTCTGTTCAGCCTTCCCAAACAGCAGGTGGTCAATATCTATGCAGCTTTCACAGTATCCTGAGGCTGATGGATAATAAGAACAAATGCATAACCGACACATAGACCTTGACATGCCAAAGCATGTTTTATCATTAACCTATCTTTTTAAAGAAAGAAATTGAGCCCAGAGAAAAAGTCACAATTTGAGAAGGGTAAGGGCTAGTTTCAGTTAAAGGCAGTTCTAAGATTTTGATGACCAAATCCTCTCCAGAAAACATGCAGTGGGAAGAGGAAGAACCTCCATTGCCCTCAACCTCTGACACTGTTCTTTTCTTAGGAAAGGGTTTAAGTCATCATCCCAAAGCACTTGTTTGAAGAAGCCATTAACCCTGAGAATTTTGACTATCAAGATGACTATCATTTCTAAAAGCAGCATTAATATTTGCAGTATAGACTCAAGCAGTCAGATTATGCCAGTACTGCCTGTGCTGAATAAGGCCTTTAACTACAAGCAGTACAGCTCAAGTCAAGGGAACTGCTTGCTTAAACAAATATTCATGAGCATGAATAAAGATCAGGAGTCAGATACCATGTGGTCAAATAGCTTGTGGTTAAATCTAGGCTATAATGTTCAGAGAAACTGCCTTCCAAAATCTCTTGCATCTAAATCCATGTATTTTTACACACCGATCTCTAGTGGTTCCTTAGTATTGGTTTCCTGTAGTTCGAGTTTCACGTATGCTGGGTTCAGCTTTCAGACTTCTGTTGCTGCAGGGTCTTTGCCCATACAAATAATAACGCCCCAGATTCACCCATTGTAATCTCAGGCAATTAATTGGGTACATAAGTACCCTCTATCATTGAAGGAGACAGACACACATCTCCATAGGATGCTTCGGCTCACAGCGTGTGATGGACGTGTCTATTTCAGCTTTGTTATGTTTTGGTTTGTTTTTTTCAAAGGAATGAATCTCAGCTGTTTTAATATTCACATACATACAGTGGTCTAGTCATCTTTCAATAAACTAAATAGTTTATTAAGTCCTTATCAATAAGCTAAGGTTTTTTCCAGGCCACAATTTAGTCTGTCACTTCATCTCTTCATCTTCAAAAATCTCTTCAATGTTATGCATTAAATAGAGTAAATTCAGCACTCTTGAATTACACAAAGGAGCCTAAATCCGGGGTACATAGATATGTCTTTGCATTTTTCTGGATATAGACAAAAAATATTGAAGTCTGAGACAAAACATGACCAAATAAAATCTTTTGCCAAAGCAAAGGTTATCCTGGACCAGCTACAGCATGTCAAAACTATCAACATTTTAAACAATAGAATTCTTTGTTTTTATTTCTTTTAATTCAAATACCTCTGCATGTAATTTGCCTATTAATAGCTGCCTCCTTTAAAATGAAAGGAAGAAGAGCACTAATTTCCAGGCTTCTCATCAACATGAATTTCAGTATAAATATATTATATAGGAATTAAGAGGTTTCAATATTTTCCGTAACGATCTGAGGTCTCCAATGATCAAACAGTAAATAGCATTTGCCTACTACTATGTAATAAAAGGATGAATGTGCATAATTAGCACATATTAAAAGTGTCACTGGAGTAGGAGGCTCAGAGGAAAAACCTGTATTGGGCTACATTTCCATAGAGACTATCAATTTTACATTTTAAAAGTCTCTTAAGGAAACTTCTGCATTAATTTTGTCTTTTACATGATTAAATTATTACACAAGTGGTGTTACAGTATGTGGTGATTATCCATGGAACAGTAAGTCAGTATAACAAGGCTAATGTTAAAGCTTTGAGCAGCAGCTCAGGAAAAATCTCTCAGCAAGAAGAGTCAGAATCTTCTGACCTTGCATTTTAACAAATAAGAAACAAGCTTTTTCTGGTCAGGAAAATAATTTTTTTCTTCTTGTTAGTTGTTGTTTCAGATCTCCCAAGCATGCCAGATACTTCACGCTACAGAAACATAGGCCTGTTCCCTATATTTTGAGAATCCATCACCACTGAAAAAAGAACAGGAAAAACAAGAACCCTATCTTGTGAATAAAAATGTGGAAATACATATTTCCATAACCAAATTCCCCATCCAGTTGCCAAGTGACCTCTAAGCATTATTATAGTGATGCAAAGGGGAAATAAGAACCAGCTTCAATCTCTGTGTATCTTGGCTGCAGCTCACATAAGGATCACATTGACCCCAGTAGACTTGCCATACTTGTTCTGCTCTAGACCCTAGCTGCAAACCCAACAGTTAGCATGTTAAGTGTCCCCTCAGTGGGCATTTGTCTCACTAGGGAATGCTTCAAAATTCAGAGGAGAAAGCCAACAACCAGACAAACTTGATGCTTAGTCGACATGGTTAAAAAGCTCCCTGCCAGTTATTTGGTGTGACTGCAGCAAAAAGAACATTTTTTAAGTAAAATTGTTTTGATGAGTTTTTTTGCTCTTTTATGGACATCTTTAAATGTTCATCATAATTATGTTGTTCAGAATAATGCCTGGAGCAGCAATGCAGCCTTACTGGATGTCTTTAACAATCCGTTCCGCATCCTTCCTGTCGGTGGTTTGTACTATTGGACTATATGAATCTATAGAGAATGTGGATGTTTGGGAACTGAGCAAACTGCAAACATTTGTGGTCATAAAACTGCTGGTGGGATGTAAGGGAGTGTACAGCCTTGTCATTTCTTAGCATAATGTACTTCCAAACCAATGGCAAAGAAACACACTTCAGATGAAGTGATCACAGAGGTGGCAAGTACACTGTGCATCATCTTCTAAAATTGGTCAAGAAAGTGTTGTGTAAAATATTAAACAGTTAGTACAAATTGATGTGTTCCAGAAAATAAGGACAGCAAGATGAAACAGTACATAACCAGTAGTGACAGATAAAGTGCAGAAGAGGAAAATAATCCCAGACAAAGCTGGAACACAACTGCAGTCAGAAGGAAGGCTGATGCACATAATGACCACTCAAGGCCATTTAGTCCAAACGCTGCTCAACACAGGCTAACTGAAAAGATAGCTCAGATTGCTCAGGTCCTTGTCCAGTCAAATCTTGAATTTCTCCGGGGATGGATTTTCCACCGCCTCTCTCAGCAGCCTGTGCCCGTGTCTAGCTTTTTTCTTCATATCAGCTGGAATATCCCATGCCAAACTATGCAAGTATTACCTCTTGGCCTTCCAATGTACACCTCTAGGACAAGTCTGGCTGCGGTTATTCATAAGCAGAAATTTCATTTGGGGATGACAGTGGTAATAGCCCCCCTCATTAGTGTCCTCTTCTCTAAGCTGAACAAACACAGCTCCCTCAGCCTCTTCTTGTACATCATGTGATCCAGCCCCCAGTCACCTTGATGGCCTTTCACTAGGTTCCCTCCAGTCAGTTAATTTCTCTTATTTGTTGGGGATCCCAAAAACTGGGCCCATTAATGAAATTATTTATTTAAACATCAGAAGAGCCACTTCTTGTCAGGACTGCCTGATTCTTGTTGTAATGGGACCTTTTACTCAGTTACCTGTAGGTTTACCAGGTTTTAAGTATTTAAGTTTAACATTTTCCACATAGATGATTTTATTTTATTCTTAAGTTGGTGGTGGTGTTAGCTGATGTCTGTCTTTGTGTGCTTAAGATCTAATCTAGAGTACTGTTGCCATTTCCAAAACTAAGGCCAAAGAAAAATGTCTTGATAATGATAAAAAAAAGTCAGAACACTTTTTCTTTGGGAAAACACGTTCAATGGTGCCATGAACTCCAGTTAAATATGCGTAGCATATGGGCTTTTTGCTATTCTAGTGAAAATCTATCCTGAAGATGGAAACCCTTTGTAAATGTGTCTTCCATCTAAAATGGAGCTACAGACTGTTCTTTCATTCCAGAATCCCATTCATAGTGTCCAACCAGCCATAATCCATGTCTCCGAGTCACAATGGCAGAGATGTGATCTCTGGACATGGATACCCCTGCACTTAGAAAAGCTGAAAGCTTCTACTTTATCCTGCCTTCAAATCCTTTCCCTGAGCATTCAGGACCAGCTGCAGTTTAGGCTAGATGGAACAGTGCTCTGCCTATCTTTAATGGCCTTTTACAGTTAAATAGAGTACAAAAAATACAGGGAGTTCTCTTCCTTAACGATGACTGACTGAATGTTCAATTCAAATGCACTTTTATTGGATATGGAAAAATTCCCTCCCCCAGACAATGCCTTAGAGCTGCAAACAAGGACTCCGCTTTTACAAGAAAATATAAAGTAATCATATATAGACAAGTATTTTCCTATTTCACATTTTAACATTACAATCATATAGCTTGAGGATAAAGAAAACAGGAAAAGCCTGCAGGGTGTGTGCAAAACCTGGCTTTGATTCCTAGTAGGGGCCCTCAGTAAGGAGGCTTAAGACACCTGTTGGGTGCTTTGTCATCTTTAATTCTCTCTCCTTAAGTTTCCCTTTCTTCCATTTTTAGCAGGTGGTGAATGTTTCACCCACACACAGTTATTCCTGCCCTAGCACTCTCCTTGGATAGAGGTTCGGGCTGGGAAAAGGCAGGTTTCCTGTTGCCTGTGCAAGGATTTTAGCCATAAAGCTGCAGTGCCAAACATCCGTGCTACTCTTGTGGGACATAGTTTAAAAATTTCAGGAAAGAAAGATGTTTTGGATGCTGAAACTCAGTCTTATGTAGACATCTATCTCAAGCCCTGAGATAGGCTTCTAAGTGCTGGTGAGATGCAGTGTTTGAGTCTCATTCCTCTTTCAGTTCCTGTTGTTCCTCTTGTTCAGGCTGTCTTAGCACTCAGTATTCATCAGCTGTGGACCTCAGTTGGGGGCTTGAAACTCAAAGCATAAAATGCAATTTATGGGGAATTTAGGTCTCTGGCAATGGTGAATTTTACTTTCAGTACTGTGTACTTAATTTAGACACTGAATCATAGAAGATTTCAATGACTAAACCCCTTCATGGGACTGGGCTCCCAAATATGAAGTTTAAATCCTCAAGATGTTCAGATCCTTACATGCCTGTTAATAGGAGAGAAGAGGATGAGCAGTTTCCTGTATCCCTAAATATCCACTTCATGCCTTGCCTAGAGCTACACATATGATGCCGAGCTGGTCTGTGCAGAACTCTTAGAGCTTTTGAGGAATGCTGTAAAGGCCTTTCTGTGTTTCATAGGCAAGCTATACATTCATTTATTTTGCCTGCAGGTCATGTATCCCTTTGTGGATCTAAGCCTTGCGCCCACTTGAAAACTGTATTTCTTACTATTAACCTATATATATATACCTAATCAGTATATCTTCATTATATTATTCTAGCAACAGTGAGGGAATGTAGTAAGTGCTGGCAAAGATAAAGAACATGCAGATGTCCGGAGATACAACACTTTAATGAATATTAAATGGCAGTGCTATACACTTTGGATACATGCTGCTTTATAAATTAAAGCTGTCTATGGTAATAGTTAGGATGTAAGACTTACTCCTTATCCTCTCCACAACATTTTTGTGAAAACAAGAAACTATTTTCTGTATTAAATCAATTTTGATAAATACATGCCACAAACAGTTTCAATAAAGCCATGGTGATCAAAGAATAATGACTAAAATTATGCATGGTCCACTTGCCATTAAACCTGTTAAGCTTAATAGAGCTTTACAAGCAGTAAATGAGGATATACTTTTTCTTTAGAGTGATTTATAGACTCCTATGCAAAATACCTGAGAAAATGGATCAATACTTTTGGCTGGCTAAATTTCTGTTTACAACATTATAGTAGAAGAGTGTTCAAAAGCAGAAAAGTGTAGAATTTCCTGTCGATAGCCCCTGGCTCCAAACTCAGGCAATTAGCAAGTTTGGTTGTTATGAATTAGTAGATGAAATCAAAGTAAACATAAAGAAAGCAACTCAGTTGCCTACGAAGATGCACCTGGTCCCATTTTTGAAATCTGATATACTCACTGAGAGGTTGTATCTATGATAAATACACTACGGAAACCTGTACCGTTTTTTGGCAATGTATGGAGTGGCCCACTTGGATATGTAGGGCATGTAAAATGGCAGTAGACACTTCTGTTTAAGCACATGATACATTCCAAAAATACAGTATCTTTCATGTTTCTCTAGATTGTAACAACTACACCATCACCATCTACAGTGCACTGGTATGGATGGCTTAGTTGCATGAACCTGAAATGGGTTGGATGAGCATCTTCGATTAATTTTGACTTCATTAACTCCATTAGCCAACTCATATTGAACATAGCAGTCAATCTAGGGTTACAATTTTTTTTCACATACACTCCAGGACATTACCATTTTTTCTTGTCTTATATTCCTGTTTATTACCAAAACTCTGTTTTACAGAGAAAAAAAAAAAAAGGGGGGGGGGGCCAATAATGTTATGACAGATGTAGTAAGTTAAATCTACTTTAATCTTCCACTATGATAATGAACTGCAATTCATTTGCATTTCAGAACATTTTGCAAAGGAAATTCAAAAGACTGCTAAAAAAAATTTAACTGCTAATTACATGTGTTCGCTTTTGGCATTTATAGGAGTACTGTGAAAGTCAGACTTCTTGCTATCCAAGTTACGAAAGAAAGTGTGTGGTCTACAGATACTGTCTCTTCTTAAGATACAAGTTAAGAGAACAGATATCCCATTTCTATTGATGCCTTACTGCACAAATACTCAAGCAACTGAACAATCTGATGCTATTGGACCAGAGGTGAAACTAAGCCATAAATATTTGAGGGGCTGTTTAATGCTGATTGTCCAACCTGTTTGCACCTGCTATTCCATAGGGGGTGAAATATAGACATATATAACGCCATAATTCATGATGCCATGCCTAGACCAATTTCAATTGCAGCTGATCACCGTCTCTTAGAAATTATACTTTTCCTTGAACACAAGAGTAAATGTACTGCTGGTAAATAATCAGCACTGAATGCTTTCAGCTCTGCTAGAGTATAGTTCATCCAAAAAGCTCAAATGCTGCATAATCCTTGTATTGTTCATTACCTTTTCACTGCACTCCAGAGGCATTACTAAACTCATATTCACTGCTTCTATGGGGGAAGGAATTAAATTCAATTGTACAGATAAGAAAGTGAAGACAAAGAGTGAACTGAGGTTAGATATTAGGTATTCTTGGTGTTGAGTTGTGTGTACAGGTAATTTAAACCAGCAATTCCCGGCCTCAGCTTGCTTGAGTATAGTGGTCCTGGGAAGAGAGCTGGGACAAAAATGATGCCTCTAGCTGTGTCATTCCAAGCTCTTTGCATGACCTGGCACAGGATCCAGACACTGTGCACAGTTGTTCCTCTCTCAAACACCCATTCCCTGTCTCCAGGGGAAAGCAGGAGTGCTTTTAAATTTGTGCATGTTCCTTTCAAATAACTGTATTCTGTTAACAAAATATGCTCCAGAGATTGAGAGCCCCTGAGTTACACCAGGGTGCCTCTTTGTTCTTGTTACCTTCATATAGCTTCAGCAGAGATCAGTTCATCAGCCCAGGTGTAAAACAGAAGAGATATTTCAAGCCTTATCAATGCTCACTGAATTCCCTGAAATGACTGTCCTTTGTTGCATTGAGCTAAACATCATTAGCAGCTTGTCTCACTTCTTGTTGTATCTATGAAAACTCTAGATCACATAGTAGAGTAGAGCTGAGTTTGTCAGTTAAATGGTTTCACAGCCCAGTGAAAATATGTTCTCCAAGAAACATACTAAAAGGTTGTTGTTGAACTTGGCATGCAGAGATTGACCCTGAGGAACCTCTTGCTTCCCATCACTTAATGGTAAGGAACAAAAATAGCACAGAGCAACCAACCTTTTGTGGGAAAGGTAAGGACAAAACTAGCTAGGGATCCACAAATCTTTTTAAAACCCAAAATAGTTCAGAATATTGCCTTTCATATCTTTATTTGACTTTATTTTGATGCTATTATGTACAGTGAGACTTTAACCACAATTCTATTTATAGTCAACAAATGGCAGTGTTGTAGAGATGGCATAACATTTTTGTGAATTTTTACTGTTGATGGACAATGTGTTTGATTTTTGTAGTTGCTCAAGATTCAGTACAAGAAAGGAATGTAGACAAGGTATATCTAGGTCTTCAACCTGACTGTCTAAAGGCTCTTGCTTTTAGATATACCTCTTGTATTTGGTTTGTTCTTCTTAGCAGTTTTTCCCCAGTATCTGTGTGCAGGCTGGTGATGAACTTAACACACCTTTGGATGAATTTCATAGGGGAGGGTTTTTTTGTTGTTGGTTTCTTTTGCATAGGAGTAAGAGACATATTCTTTAGGAGTAAGATCACATGTCTAGGTAGCTGCGAATTGATAATGTGATTAATGAGAAGGATGGATCCAGAATTTTTACCATCTGAAAGTTATCTGCCAATCTGTACAAAAATATATTGTGTCTAACCCCCGGCTTTATCCAAAGGGACAGAGAACATTCATAATAGTATTGAGCTGCTACCCTGTTTAGAGTTTCAAGGTGTGAGTGTGCAAACCAAGTCTTACTTTATGGAAAGAAAAGTAGGTCCATATTTTTTCGATTTCAGTGTCTAACATGCAAAGTTTTCAAGACTGGAAGTATAGCTTCAAAATCTAAGTCTATAGATAAATATATGAAATAAAAATCTTATCACAGAATCATAGAACGGTTTAGGTTGGAAGGGACCTTAAAGATCATCTAGTTCCAACCCCTGTGCCATTTGCAGGGACACCTCCTATGTTACTTAAAGAACAGATTGCTCAAAGCCCCATCCAGCCTGGCCTTGAACGCTTCCAGGAATGGCGCATCCACAACTTCACTATCAGTGTATTTGTATTCATGTACCAACATATACAAAATTCTACAGATTGATCATATGTAGCATGTCATATCCATTACTCAGTTCTTAAGGATTTTTGAAAGCCCTATAATGAGATTATTATAATGAAAGATGGTATTTTTCAAAAAAAATTATTTTATTTCAGTGCCTTTTGTTCTTCAGTAAGAAACATTTTCATTTTTACCCATTTTGTTGTCTTGAATAAAATTTATTTTTACAATATTTATTTTAGAAAAAAAGAACTGTTTTCATCAATATTCAGGTATGTTTACTGCGAAAAGAAAACGCGTTTAGCACACAGAGTCCATTTTTTTTCTCCAAATTTATTTTATCTGGTTGCATTGATCAGCTTGCATATATATTTCACAGTGCTATACAAAATCTCTCCATGGTGTCTCTCATTCCTAGGGCCTCATGGTCTGTGGGATTCTTGCCCTGAATTTATGTCTATTTGATCCATTAAAAACACAGGGTGTTTAATGAAATTTTTTTCTGTCATCTCAGCCTGTTTCAAAATATCCATGCTGTTATTTCTCTTTTACTGCTCCAGTATCTAGGTGCAATGCAACATCTCCTTGAAAGTCTCACCTTAAACTTTTCAATTTAAGTCCTTGATTAATGAGGTGGAAGAGATACATAATGTTGATAATTTCCTTTCAAGTGGCAATAAATGATAAAAGCTTGTTGGTGGGGAATGGATACGTGAGGGTATAAGAGGCAGGTCTGAAATCTAATTGGTGTAAAGAGATAGGAAGGACACAGTTGGAGAAAAGAGACAACCAGAATATAGCAAAGATTTTACAGCTGAAGCAGTGAAATCTCCTTTGATGTGAATTATTCCAGCTGAATAATTATATTCCAGTGAATTATAAACGCGGGCACCTGGAAGTTAGACATCTGTTTTAATTCAGCCTAATCCTCCATGCTCCCTTTTCAGTCAATTAAAACAGCTGCAGATGACAGGATTATTGCCTTGGAATTGTTTGTTTCCTCCCAGGGAGGTACAGACACCTTTGGGCGATGAAATTGTCTTCAACCTGACTGTCTAAAGGCTCTTGCTTTTAGATATACCCCTTGTATTTGGTTTGTTCTTCTTAGAAGTTTTTCCCCAGTATCTGTGTGCAGGCTGGTGATGTCCCCTCTGCTTGTTGAGACACCTCCTTTCTTGCTGCTGAGCACGTAGCGCTGACATGAGCTGTGTCACATGTGATAACATTGCTCTTTTGGCACATTAATAAGCAGACAATTCCAGGACTCTGTATTTTTTTCCTACCTGTAACAATGTACCCGTTAAATAGTCTTGTCACTGCATGTCTTCTCCTCTTCTGTTGTGTCAGGTCACATTTTGGAATTGCCCAAAAGTCTCCTTAGATAATAAAGTCAGGTTGTATCGAGTCTTCTAAATAGAAAAGGGAAGTGGACAATAGAAAAGAGAAAAAGATATCTCTGGATGTCTTTTTCCTTTTTAAAAAAAAAAAATAATTATAATTCTTCGTACCCTTTTCCTGATTCTCCTAATGGATGTAACAGAACAAAATTGGCATATTGTATCGGACCCAGTGAAGATAAGAGCTGACTGACTTCTCCCGTCCCACCCACCCCCCGCAACCCTTTGTTCTTGCAAAAAGATGAAGTTACGATCTAAAACAAAATTTCAAGATTTCTGGCTATGTGACCATAAATTAATCCTAAACAGCACAACTGGGAATCCCTGAGTTTGGTTATTCAGAATAACTCTATCATGTAAGATTACCAGGCCGTAGAGAAGTCTTCCACTTTGCAGAAAGGCTCCAGGATTTCAGAGTATGCTTTTTCAGGATAATCCTTCGGACACACTTGGGAGGATTTACAAAAGTCCAGAGATCCCAGTTATTTGGGCATTCATTGCTCTAATGGAGCACCCCTCAGGATACCTAGCTGTAGAGACCTGGTACCCCCAAAGACTCTGATTTCAGCTTTCATGCTGAAATTGCCCTGGAGTTGAGAATTCTGGAAATCAACCTCAGGATACTTTACCTTCAAAGATTTGCCTTTAAAAAGACATGTCTGGGAAGCTCTACTGTACGTGCATGGATTGTGTGTCTGTCACAAACATAGCATCCCTCAGTCAGCCTAGCTTCAAGTTCTCTGGAGTCCCACAAGATCTCAGTAACTGTATTTATATATGGAGTTTGCACTTCTTTGGCTGACAAGAAAGATTAAACTATCACATATCTTGTGCAACCAACAAAAATGTGGGATTTCCAGTTTTCCATAATCGTTTGCTTGAAAAGAACAAGATGAACATAAAAGTTGTCTTGGACTAACAAAAAAATTTAGAACCACCGTCATTACAATGTTAAGGTATACTCAGAACTTTCATCTGACAAACATCAGCGTTACTGGTAGCTTGGGTTAGTTGTGTTTCTAATTCAGAATGATCACATTTATAATAGCCATATACTTTTTTCCACTGTTCTATAATAGGTCAGTATTTCTCTGTTAGTGTCAACTTTACATTTCATTTTCTGAAGCCCAAAGAACACTCAGAATAACAGTCTGGCTTTTCACTCACAAAACAGATCATGCAGCAGCATTAGTCAGCATTTCTTTTTCAATCTGTACATAATTCTATTATATTTCAGGCAATGCTATTAAAACATGACACTGAGCAACAGTCTTATGGAGAACAACCTTTTTACATTTGTGTCAGTTCATGGATTTGGCTGGTTGGGAACCGTGGAATATCTCAGCAGAAGACATTAATTAATGAATCTATAGCCTCTCGTTTAAGCATTCATCTTATTAATCATCCCAACCTATTTCTGCTCTGTTATTAAAGTGAATGCTTAACTATGATGAATTACAAAAGAGTTTGTTTAGTTCTGTGAATGTGCATTGATTTCCATAAAGCCTTTTATTTGAGGATTTTCTATCAGTGCGACTGTCTGCTTTCTGTGCCACAGCAGTCTTCCCAGTGTCAAGTTCCTGGGGCTACATCTGTATTATTAAATGAAAAAACCAAGGAACTGTTCTCTAACACTGAGGCTTAGGGGCCATATCCGTATTACCCAGCCTTTGGCTCCAGGTCTCCTCTGAGCCTGGAACCAGGTCTCCTCAGGCTTCTGTGGCATGAGAGAAAATAAGTGTTGGAGCAGGGGTGATTCAGAGCATTGTTTGAAAAATGAGGCGAATATCGCAGCCCGCAAAACAGCTGCTTTTATGACCTGGTGTTGCTTAACATGTTATTCCTAAAAGGTAGTGGAAGAGCAAGCAGGGTTATTTGCCAGTACATGGACTGGGTGTTGAAGGTTGGAGGGGACCGTGGAGGGAAGGGGTAGCCACACCTTCTGTCATCATATTCATACTGTGTGTCAGGAGTGACCAGCTCTTTGAAGAGTAAATGGTTAATTGATTTCACGGACTGAAACGTGCAGGCATTTAGGAGTCTCCCTAGTAGCCCTGTGAATGTGTGTTCCCTTTGTGATGGCTCTTGGGCAGTTCAGAGCAGCGGTGGACACTGTTAGTGGATATTGACCCCTGCCATACAATCATTTTGAGCTGTTTTCTCACTGTGACTCATCACAGTTGATTGCAGCTTGAAAATAAATGTTAGCTTCTTAACAATGCTATATTTTGTGAATTAGTTTTACCTGATAATCTAAAGATAGAGATGCAATTAGCCTATCTAGGCTGTTGTAGACCCTAAAATGGGTATATCCCACTTTGCTGTCTACATGTTGCCACCATGGTCCTTTCTCAGGATACATTCCCCTAGCTCTGCAAAAAGCTGAAATAGTGATGGTGGCATGGCTGAAAATGAACTCTATGAAAATAAAAGTTGCTGGATCAAACAGATTATTTGGATACTCCTGAGGCTTGTGGTTACTGATGATGACACAC
Source organism: Calidris pugnax (assembly GCF_001431845.1). Taxonomy (NCBI): domain Eukaryota; kingdom Metazoa; phylum Chordata; class Aves; order Charadriiformes; family Scolopacidae; genus Calidris; species Calidris pugnax. The sequence continues at coordinate 19,022,956 of NW_015094510.1, forward strand.
AGAAACAAGACAGGAACATCTGACTGAGATTTGAGGGGAGAAGATGGGGCAGGAGGGAGCCTTTCCTATTGAATGCAGTCAGGAGAGAGAAAGACTAGGACAAAACACTACAAAATAAAATTTTACTCCTCTCATCTATCCCCTTCCTGCCTTCCAAATAACTCAAAAGTGTACCTGGCACAAACAAGAATACACCAGGAATTACTTCTTAGGGATCATGTATGAGAGGAGACACAAGTTTTCCATGCAGTCAACTAGAAGGTAATTGAGGAAAAAATGTTAAGGTTCTAGGTGAATTAAGCCCAGACTGGAGTGATGCAGGCCCCTGATCAAAAACTGTTCAACATTTTCTAAAGAAGTATGTGATAAGCAGGTGGAGAAAAGCCATGTTGAATTAACTGTATCTCGATGTGTACGTGAGAGATTGGCTGTTTTGTAATGAACTTTGCCCTTTTAATGAGCACAAAAGTAAGAAATTCCATTAAGAAAATAATTAACTATGAAAAATTAGAAGCTGTATTGGTATTGTTATTAAAAAAGCTCTGTAGATAATAATATGAAATATGCATCTAAACGTTCCATATTGTTTTATCATATCATGTTATACAATAATGTGGAGTATCTTCTTCAGAGAGGTTTTAATGTTTATAGCCTTAAAGAGTTTCCACACAGTTGTCTCTGGAGCTGTGAAACCAAGTTCACATCAGATAACTTGCAAAATTTGCCGTTGGGATTGAGTATTTCTGTAACACTTTGTGTCCAGTGCAATGCATCCTCTGCACACCTGAAAACAGTTTCCATTATTTCATGTCCCAAATGAAGGAATCAAGAAAAGATATTCTGCTGGAGACACTACTCATTCCTATGGAAAAAGGACACTTTAGTTCAGCATTGACAAAAACAATAGAAATTCTCTTCCTTATGTGGGTTCCAATTGAAATAAATTAATGTGTTGGATTGACTCCCAAAGTCATAATTTTTCCAGTTTGAATTATATTGCAGCAGATACCAAGGACAGGCTTGGCAGTGGTGAGTGGTTTTAAGACCCTTTTTATACCCATTAGGACACAATGGGAAAAGGAGAAAGCCAAAGAAATTGCCCTTGTACAAGCAGATGATTTTCTTTTGGTTTTGCCTGACAAATTAATTCCGGAAACATTAATGGGAAGATAAAATTTCACCTAACTAGATGTGTATTTTAGAGCACTTATCCACCTTCCCTTTATAATTAATGTAAGGAGAATTGATGCATTGTGAGATAAGTGTCTAGAATAGTCACAGCCTTTTTTATTTAATATTCATGCTTAATGAATTATGTTCTATTTACAGGTTTTATCTGGGGTGAAATTAAACAGATGTGGGATGGTGGACTACAGGACTACATTCATGATTGGTGGAACCTCATGGATTTTGTAATGAACTCCTTGTACTTAGCAACAATCTCTTTGAAAATTGTTGCATTTTCAAAGGTAAACCTTTTTAAAAATTCAGCAAAATATTTAAGATAAACCAATTTTGGCTTTTTGAAGCTTTCTTCTGTATTTGGAGGTTCTCAGGCTTAGCAATGCAAGAGATGTATGATGTGCTCATTGAATCTTCTGCAGGTATGACAAGAAGTTAAACTAGGAAGAGAGAGAACAAAACAGTGTGATTTATACTTTTTTCTTTTTGGCATGGGCAATCTTTTGTTACTTGATCCTGAACAGTCATACTGTCATTTTCTTGGAAAAGGAAAATCACTGGTAATATTTAATAATGTTTGCACAAAATTATGTTCTGTGTTAATCTTTATGTATTTTTCAGTAAGAAATTATTGCCCGTAATACAATTTTATGCACTATGCACATCTTCTGGTCAGGACTACAAGAAAAAATATTTACTCAAAATTGGGGGAGGAAAAAAAGAGCTGAAGAGCAAGATTTAAATTTTGTTTTGAAAATTTATTATAAGTACAACATGAAAAAGTAAAGCTCAAGGAGATAAAATGGTCACTGGAGGCTGGGTATGTTCATTTTCTCATCCTTTTAATGGACTTTTTAGTAATAGTTTTATATTCCCACTGTTTGAAGTATCTTCCAGCAGAACAGTCATTCTTTCCAAAGCCATGGAACACGTTGCATTTTATATGTATTCAACATGTATCCATAATATGATAGAAATTCCTCATGAAATTAAATATTTTCATCAAAAAATGGTCTCAAATGCAAGAAAACCACATCTGAACTGAAATGAAAGCATTTCTTAGCATCTGTCATGGAGCTCTTATCACATCTGAGTAAAGATAACAAGCCCATTTTTACTGGCCACTGTGATCAGCATTGCATTTCAGCTGTTTCACGTCCCTGCCACCAGCTACCCTGTGTGCATGGAAGGAGAGTCTCTCCTCTGCCGAGGTCCTTTTGGCTGGGAAACGAAGAAGACACAAGTCAAGTCAAGTAGCTGGTTACAGCTACCTATTCTCAAACAGCAGCTGTTCCTGCTGCAGCCCTGCCATAAGTATAGAGGAACCTAGGAACTTCTAATTTATATCATCTTGTGTCTATTTACAAGGATCTGCCGCTAAGCTGATCAGGGGCAGGGATGAGCAAAGACCTAGGACATCTTGACACACCAGCCACCTCTTGGGACAAAAACTTTCTGGCATGCTGGCTCTCCGGCTGCAAACCTTTGGAAGTCTTCACACTCAAAAAATTCAGAGATGTTGTCTAAAAGAACAAGATGCTCAAAAGTGTGAGGAGAGCTGTCGCTTAAAGCTGATGAAAAGCCTTTTACAAACAAGGATGCCTTATCATAAAGTGACTGGAAAGTAAATAGTGATTTCACTGTCCATGTAACAAAGTGAGCAGTTAATTGAAAATGCATGTTTCCAAAGCATTGGATATGACCAATTATTCACTTTAGAGTAATATTAATTAAAAGATATTATAATCCTTTCATCTCCCAGATGGCTTCTGCTCATGGTTATCAAAGTCCAAGGTCACAGTATCTGGGATAATGTGCATCCATTACTCTCCAAATCAGTGCTTGCATGCCAATCATAATCAACACAGTGCATAAAGCATGATCTCTGGTTCTCTGAGTATTGGGTTTTTTATTGCATGTGCAATGTTGCACCCAAATACTTTTTGTTTCTTAAAAGAGCCTCAGTTGTGGTTGGCAATAGAAACATGTGATGGTGTACTGAACAGAGAAATGCAAGTGTAACAATACACACAACAGAGTTCCCCACCTCTATGCCAGATGAGATTGAAAGGATGCCAAATGTAACTTGTTTGTTTGATGTAAAGCATTTAATTTCATTTCCTAAACCTTACAAGGTAGGTTTTTCTAAGAAACAGCTTTTCTGTATTTATTGAATCAAATCTATAGCCTGGTTTTCTTAGATGTATTCTACCTTCCATGAATCAGTGCAAGCCACCTAAGAAAATATTTTAAGCAACTTCCTTGAATAAAAGTATGAGAGTTACCCTCATACCACTCTCCTGTGTGATAGATGTTCCCAGAGAAAAGCGTAGTGTTTATGGCCCATTTGGGGCTCTCTGACTGATACAGCAGTGAAGCAGATGGGTATTTACAGCACCTGATGGGACAGTGTAAAATACATCAATGAGTGTAGTTTCAGGATAAGAGAACTGCTAAGATAACTTGAAGTTATCTATTTCATTGACAGTATTCAAACAAAATGAGTACTTCTCATATTTTTCAAAGGAGTATTCTTCTTGTCTCTGATTGTATATCAACATGTGAGGTCTTTTTAAATTATCCAGTATATCCACTGAAAATGGTCTCTCCCCGATAAATAATGTGATTATAAATAGTGCATTGTCACATGATTTATAGATGACTGATTTTAAGCAACACATCTGTTTTGATGGAGGGTTATAAATATAAGCAGAAGTTGTCGTGCTCTAAGAAAAATGGTTATTTTTATGGTTTTGGAAGATAATTTATTTTGTGCTGTTGCATAAATTGAGGTGCAATGCCAAGTTATGTACAGATCCTGCTTGCTTTATCTTAAATATTTGCTAAACCTGAGCATTGGATATAGTGCTACTTGTTTCCAACTCTGCTAGAGATTGCATGCAAGTTCATATTACTGATTATGTGTCTCAGCTGCTAACATGAAAAGCTAGTAGGGAAACAGGTTCCTATTCAACAAGAACTCTGAAAAGTAACTAAACATACATTATTTGTCTCCATGTTTACTAGCTTAATGATCACTGGGTTCAGATCTACTGTTTAGTAGTAAATAAGATGATAATTCTCTTCTGCCACAAGTTCTGAAGAAGCTAGCATCTTACATATTTGCACTGTAAAATGTTTTTGATTGATGTTTTACCAGATTCACAGACAAAATGTCCATTTACATAGGAGTATCAACCCCTCTTTCCCCTGAATAATTGTAGACTCAATTCCTCAAAGTCATCACTGTTTCAAAGCTCTTTGCTAGCCCACTCCCCTCACTCTTCCTGCTGCTGCTCTGAAATTCAGCATAATGAATGCAAAGATTGAGACATACATTTTAAAATAGGAAGAGTTCACATTCGCATATGACCTTTCAGAAAAGGATTGAAAGTTCTTTTCCTGAAGTGGATATTATTTAACCTTTCTTTTTAGTATCAGAAACAAGGGGGTCACATTTCTCCAAGATCCAACAGCCCGTTAAAATTCAGGAAGCCCAATCTATATGTCTATTTGATCTCTTTTGGTGATTTCATGTGATCTACAGTTCATGATTTTTTGTCCTCAATGATCACTCAGCTTTTTCCTCAGAAATGGTTCTGCTATTAGATTTGCATTTTCATTCCTTTGAGTGATGATCAAGAATTATTGTCTTGTATTCCCTGGGCAACATCACATAATCATCATATATTTGGCCTGAAACTCTACTGTTTATTTGCTGCTAAATTTGTTTTCTGCTCTTCTTAATTTTCCATTGATGTGCCATGTACCTTTCCTTCAGCCAAGGAGCGAATGATTGGTATTATTTAATCATGGTAAATTATGGTTGGCTTTGCTACATGTCAAAATGTTGTGTTTGAATTTGAAGTGGGGACATAAATTCAGCAGGGTCACAAAATAATAAAAGAAAGACTGCAAAATATCAACATCATGATATACAACTAGCTCAATTTTATTGTATTTGCTGCTATCATTTTCCGTTTCCTCAAACAATAACCATTGTTTATTAAACAACCATTTTGTTGGTTTTGTTGTTATTAAACCACCATTTATTAAACAATAACCAACAAGCATGACAAGAGAACAAATACTTCAGTTCTTCATATTTTGGGTTTTTTGGTCCTAAAATGCAGTTTTTCTTTTTTCTTTTTTTGCATATTTTCACTGTTTCAGGTTTTAATGCTTAGTCTTTTAGGTCCTCTACTTTCTTTTCCTTTTCACGTGTGTGCTTCTTTGTTCTCCTGGTTCTTTAATATGTCTAGATTTCTTTTTAGCATCCTCTAGTTAGTGGAATCAATAGAGATTTGTTGTCAGAGCCCTCTTATACTCATGATTTTCTTTATATTATTTGCTGTCTTCTTTCAGCTAGTGTATTTCACAGATAATTTCCAAACTTATATCTCAGACCTTCATCTTTCTCACTATTTTTTCAGCCAAATATTTCCAGTCTCTTAAATCATGTATCTTCAAAACTGAAAAAACAGCCCTCACTCTCTGCTTACAACCATGAGATATTTTGCATTGTACCCACATACGCAGGAAGCACTTGGGCCCAAGAAAAGCAGAATCAGTTAAGCTGAAATCTTTTGATCTTTGAATTTTTTAACACACCAGTTTTGTGTCTCAATCCAGAACATGATAGATATAGTCCTTTCTTCTCACCTTGATCCTTAACTTCATCTCTTCTAGAAAAGGTGATATAGGATACATCTTTTCAGACTTACAACTATAAGATAATCTCTCCCCTACTCTAATAATCAATAAGGAGAAACAGAGAAAGTTAAAGAGCAACTCATTTGACCTGTTTGGGCTTTCCTACTACTCTAGAAATGCCCTTTTTTCTTTGCTGACTATAAAAGGAGATGACAGAGAGCACAGATGTGTCTGTCCAGATCTGATTGGTTTAACTTGATCCTTGCTCTCTTACTATACCATATGCTATCCTTATTCAATGTTCTGTAGTTACATGTTTTCACACAAGGGTGTTTCCTTAGATTTTTCCCCTCCTCCTGCTTGTTTAATTTCCTTGGAATATGTCACTACTTGCCTTCACCTAAAATCTGTCTGCAGGTGGATGCTTTTGATTCTCTACCAAAATCCCCATCTTTTCCTAGTTTCAAATATCTTCTTTAATTTTTTTCATTAATATATTTTACCTTATTCCCCAACACACCTTGTGTACTTTTCCCTGAGTCTCAACTGCACTGTTCAGCACTTAATCTTTGCTAGTACTGATAACTTTTCCTAGCTATTGAATAGGTCCAAGTTTTCACATACCAGAGTTGTGAACTGCCAGTAGAATTCACAGTAACATACAATATTATGTTGTTCAAAATAAGGCATTATGGAAAATATGCTGAGGAGTTCTCACCTCTCTTTTCTCAATTAAGATTAAAAAATTTTTCTTCTTCATTTTCTTCTTACTTTTATCTCCTAGCTGGTGTATCTGGTAACTCACTTTTCTGCCACCTGTTATTTTGTCACTGATCTTGAATCAATCAGAATTGAACTGAAGGGCAATACTGGATGAGGCAGAATAGCATCTCTCTTGGAGCTACAATGTCAAATGCAGCAAGGCTTGATTTTACAGCATGATCATTAGGGGAAAGGATAGTCTAGTGAAGAGCGTCCAGCAGGTCTCGATTTAATTTTCTAGTCAGTAGAGAACAAATATCCATGGTGGTTGAAATACAAGGCTGCGTAATTCTTAACTGTTCAATGGACTACTGTTCTCCAGTTTTGCAGTTCTCATCCCTAAAACTACAAGACTGTCAGATGTTATGGCTGCTTGTATATGAATAGATAAAACTATGCCAGGGGTTGCTGTCAGAAACTAGGATTGTCTCACCTGTGCTACCAGTTGGTTAGAGCAAGCCTAGCATGGTGGGATCCTGTGCCAACTAGCACTGTCCAAAACAATGTCCAGTTGTCATCCATAATTTGAATTACAGAATCATAGAATGGGTTGGGTTGGAAGGGATCTTTAAAGGTCATCTAGTCCAACCCCCAGCAATGAGCAGGGACATCTTCAACTAGATCAGACTCCTGTTCAGGCTGACCTTGTATGTGTCCAGGGATGGATGGGGCATCTACCACCTCTCTGAGCAATCAGTTTCAGTGTTTCACCACCCTCATTGTAAAAAATTTCTTCCTTACATCTAGTCTGAATCTAATCTCTTTTAGTTTAAAACCATTACCCCTCATCCTACCGCAATAGGCCCTGCTAAAACATTTGTCCCCACCTTTTCTATAAGCCCCCTTTAAGTACTGAAAGGCTGCAATAAGGTTTCCCTGGAATCTTCTCTTCTCTAGGCTGAAAAACCCCAACTCTTTCAGCCTGTCCTCATAGGAGAGGTGTTCCCTCCCTCTGATCATTTTTGTGGCCCTCCTCTGGACCTGGTCCAGCAAGTCTGTGGTTTTCCTATGCTAAGGACTCCAGAGCTGGATGCAGTGCTCCAGGGGGGCCTCATGAGAACAGAGTAGAGGGGATGGCCTGCTGGCCACACTTCTTTTGATGCAGCCCAGGGTACAGTTTGCTTTCTTGGCTGTGATTGCACATTGCTAGCTCATGTCTGCTTTTAATCCACCAATACCCTTAAGTCCTTTTCAGCAGGGCTGCTCTCAATATCTTCATCCCTCAGCCTGTATTGATACCAGGGACCCTTGCACTTGGCCTCGTGAAATTCACATGGGCCCACTTATCAAGCTGGTCCAGGTCCCTCTGGATGGCATCATGTCCCTCAGGCACACGATCCCACTGTCTACATCATTAATGAACATATTAAACAGTACTAATACAGACCCCTGAAGGACACTGCTCTGATCTCTATCCAGACACTGAGTCATTGACCACTACTCTCTGGATGCGACCATCCAACCAATTCCTTATCCACCTAACAGTTCACCCATCAAATCCGTATCTCTCCAATTTAGGCAAGTCTGTGGTTTTCCTATGCTAAGGACTCCAGAGCTGGATGCAGTGCTCCAGGGGGGCCTCATGAGAACAGAGTAGAGGGGATGGCCTGCTGGCCACACTTCTTTTGATGCAGCCCAGGGTACAGTTTGCTTTCTTGGCTGTGATTGCACATTGCTAGCTCATGTCTGCTTTTAATCCACCAATACCCTTAAGTCCTTTTCAGCAGGGCTGCTCTCAATATCTTCATCCCTCAGCCTGTATTGATACCAGGGACCCTTGCACTTGGCCTCGTGAAATTCACATGGGCCCACTTATCAAGCTGGTCCAGGTCCCTCTGGATGGCATCATGTCCCTCAGGCACACGATCCCACTGTCTACATCATTAATGAACATATTAAACAGTACTAATACAGACCCCTGAAGGACACTGCTCTGATCTCTATCCAGACACTGAGTCATTGACCACTACTCTCTGGATGCGACCATCCAACCAATTCCTTATCCACCTAACAGTTCACCCATCAAATCCGTATCTCTCCAATTTAGAAAGGAGGACATTATGGGGGACTGTGTCAAAGGCCTTACAGAAGTCCAGCGAGATAACATCCGTATCTCTTCTTTTGTCCACCGATGTAGTCACTCCCTCATACAACGCCCTTAGGTTGGTCAACCAGGACTTGCCCTTGATGCAGCCATGCTGGCTGTCTTGAATCACCTCCCTGTCCTCCATGTGTCTTAGCATAGTTTCTAGGAGTATCTGTTCCATGATCTTCCCAGGCAGAGAGGTGAGAGTGACAGGTCGGTAGTTCCCAGAGTCCCTCTTTCTACCCTTTATAAAAATGGGTGCATTGTTTCCCTTTTTCCATTTTCTGGGGACTTCATCTGACTGCCATGACTTTTTGAATATCATATAGAGTGTCTTGGTAACTACATCAGACAGTTCCCTCAGGACTATGGGATGCTTCTCTTTGGGTCCCATAGACTTACAAATATTCAGGTGGTCCTAAAACACTTTGATAGCAATCACCTTTTTGGATGGTAAGCTTGGTGTGGAAACGTTGTGACACCTGGCTATGTTTTTCATCTGGCCCCACTGATACAGAAGAGTCCCTTCCCTTACTACTGAGGCCATGCTCAGCAGCTCAGAAGGATGCATCTGGCTAGAGTAGGTAAATAGAGATAACTCCATAGTCCCTCTTCGAAATCTGCTTTGTATTATATTATCCCATAGTGCTTCATAGCATAGGTTCAGTTCTCTGATATGTTCTGTAAAACAGATTAATGAGACCAAATAAATAATAAAGAGTCTGTCACAGTAGCTAGGTCTCAGTTCAAAGTATCAACTTTCATCTTCAAGAAAACTTTAGGTAGAGCTGGAACAGTAAAGAGTCAAAGTTCCAGGGATCAGATTCTTTCATAATGAGACAAACAAGCAGTTTGCCATGGTTCATTAATAAATAACTTTTCCGTTGTTGGTCCACTGTTAGTGATTAAATAATATACTTATTCTTTGATTAAATGTTTTTTTCTAACTCACCACAGTTCTTGTGGGTTTCTATCCATCATTGTCATGTCTGCACTGTTCTCCAAAGAACTAATTTACCTGATTTTACAGCTGAAAGTTCCTAAAATTCTAAAACCCAGGTGTTCTAATTGTTCCTTTTATTCTGTCAGAATCGTTAGACTTGCTTTTTCTACTGTGAAAATTGTAAGCAAATGTGAAACGCAGGCAAAAAACTGGAAAGCACAGACTATACAGCAGATAGAAATGAAGGACAAATACATTGGTACTGCCCTTTTTTTCTTTTGCTAAAATAAAAAACTCTCCTGAAGACATGTTATTCTCCAAAAGATTTTTATTGTGCCATCTGAAAATTAATTGAGCAGCTTATAAAGAAACTGACGTGCTTGTTTATGCAGTAAACAAGGAGTAATTTCTTCCCTTCTGCTTGTTTTCAGTATAGTGGGTTAGTTCCACGGGAGAGCTGGGACATGTGGCATCCAACCCTGGTGGCTGAGGCCCTGTTTGCAATCGCAAACATCTTTAGCTCCCTACGCTTGATCTCATTATTCACTGCAAATTCTCACCTGGGACCTCTGCAGATATCTCTAGGAAGAATGTTACTGGACATTTTGAAGTTTCTCTTCATATACTGCCTTGTGCTGCTAGCTTTTGCAAATGGATTGAACCAGCTGTACTTCTACTATGAGACAAATGAACCTGGCAGCTGCAAAGGAATACGATGTGAAAAGCAGAATAATGCATTTTCAACGTAAGTGGCTGATCTATTTCTACCCTCTCTCTCTTCTCACAATATTTTAATCACTGAGATGTTGGTTACAGGAAAGAAGTTGTCTGTTTTCTATTGGTATTGCACTCGTGTCCTGACAGACACATCTAAAGTTACCCTAATAAAAAAACCTAAATATTAACATTACATTGCTCTGTAATAATGTTCATCTCATGCCACCATGAAATCTGTACTATTCAAGATATCTCAAAAGATAAAAAGGTAAAATAAAGAGCAGGGGGACAATATGAGATTAGAAAGTACGTATATAGAATTAAGGGAAAATAGGTCATCAGATCAGATCTTGCTTATCCAGGCAGCTGTTGCTCTGCATTTCTTCCATGTCTACTTGAGGGCATTAAATAAATTTGGTGTTCTAAAACATGAAGATTCCATGTTAATGTGACAAACTGAGGCAGGAAAAAACATTCAGTCCAGATTCTGACTGGCCCTGAGTCTACTCTACACAATCAAATACTGTATTCTAATTTCTGTTTTAACATTTATTTATCTTTCTTTCACTTAAAAATTCAATTTTACTTCACTCTGTTATGTAGTTCATGTATAGCACCAAAACACTATCAAATGAACACTAATTCTCTATCTTATCTTTCAACTTCCAATCTGAATCAAATTCCTGCTATAAATAGTTTTTCCCTATTACCTTCTATGAATCATATCTAGGCTGTTTTAAAAATATATTTATTACCAATAGCTTCCTTCTCAAAGTAAATAATTTTATAAAAATAGCACCTTTTCTATCACCTTAATCAAGTAACCTTGCTCAGGCACAGCATATTTATCTTGCATATTAACAACATCTTATGCACATCTAAACTTTGTGCAATCTGAACAGAAAAGCATAGGGAAAATTTCCAGAACTCAACATTAAGGGACACAATATCATAGCAATATATGAAATACTGGGGACAACTGGCACTAGTGCCAGAGATGGTGTCAAGGCAAACTGCGATGCCTTATTAGCCTTTTCTGCGACTGTGAGCAGGAGGGAATTTATGCCCAGTTTAATTCATGCCCAGACCAGTCTAAACCACACAAGAGACTCCAGAGCAGTACTTTACCACTCATAGACACTGTGTTACAGGAGCAGAGAGGTGGGACCTAGAGTTCCTATAAGCAAAAGCATACTGACCCCTCAGGTATCTCTGTCGGACGGGACTGTACAGGGTAGCATGACAAAATCACATTTCACAGATGGCATCGCATGGTGGGAAAGGGACTGAAAGGTTAAGTTTTGCCCAATTTTGGACATCAGATCAGAGCATGCACGGCCATCCAAGATGATACAAATCCCCGCAGTTCAGCAGCCTCCCTGCTCCAGGTGCAGCAGGGACAGCACTGGTGGCCCACACGTCCTGTCTGGACAACCTGCTTCTGGTGTCAGGGTGGAGGAGCAGGAGAGAGGCCATGGGGAAAACTCACTCCAATTCATCTCAGGTATGGGACCAGAAAAGCAGAAAATTTTGCTCCATACTTATCAAGAGCAACTCAGCTAACCAAGGCCCATGCTTATGACACTATAGTGTAGCTGAACATTGTACAAAAGTAAAATTATCTCAAGCTGTCTAGTCAAATAAGATTTTTTTTAAAGTTGGTTATTGTTATTTAGAACCCTAGCTATTGCCCCAAACTTCCCTAAGGGAGTATCGTATCGTTTAGTTATAAATCACAAGTTTCATTTGAGAGCAGCATTTTGGTCTTTTTAATGTCTCCATTCTTTGCAAAACAAAACATATGCTAATGATAATAATGTCCTTCTAATTATACAACTCCTTTCATCTCCATGGCTCTCAACGCAAACTAAAAATTTTGTAAACTGACAAGATCAAGTTGGTATAAGGATACCATAACTGTCTTAACATCTTGGTGAAACACAATCGTTGAGTTACTTTTGGATCCTTGTTCTATCCTCTACAAAAAGGCAAAGGGTCAAAATACTTCAAGGCAGGTGTCCAAAATAAGATCTCTAAAACTGTATTTATCCCTCAGTATTTTGAACAAAAAGAGCCTTTTACGCACAGGCTTATTTATAGTTTTATTATTGTATATGTAAAGGCTCAGATTTGAAACATTAAGCCATTGTTTTCCTAGAAAGATATTCCATATATTTTGCCTATATTCTGATACGTATCTTTCATCTCAATCAAGTCAAGGACTTCTGTGTGTTTGTGGAAAAAATGAACAATCTGAAAAGTACGTGAATTCTTATTATATAGCTATTCCTTTTGGGTTTTGTTTTTCAGATTATTTGAAACACTGCAGTCATTATTCTGGTCTATATTTGGACTCATCAATCTGTATGTGACCAATGTGAAAGCAAGACATGAATTTACTGAATTTGTTGGGGCCACCATGTTTGGTACCTATAATGTAATCTCTCTGGTTGTTCTACTCAACATGCTAATAGCCATGATGAATAATTCTTACCAACTTATTGCTGTAAGTTGTTCCTTATCCTTACATCATTTATAATGTATACCTTCTCTTCCTGCATCCCATTTTCCTGGCATTTACAGACAGGATATTGGGACAAATACTCTGTTTTTTTTCTAATTCTTTTGCACTGTTCTGGAATGACAAAGAAACCAGATGCCAGCTGAACTGGGAAGAGGGGTATTTCCCCACAACTCTAAATGCTGCAGAAGCCAGCTCATGTGTTGAGAAGGGTGGCCTGAAGCTGGTGGGAAGTGACATGGGCTACAGCCCTGCCCAAGCTGTACTGTGCAAAACCTCTCCTGGGTCTGCCAAAGATTGCTCTGTCTCTGCCTTTATTTTTAATACATTATATTTATTAACTTTTTAAAGGCTGTTATTTTGGGATTTTTATATAGTATGAATATACATTTAATAGCAATTGGATGCATATGTTTCATGGACAATTTTGGATCCGTTAGCAATTCAAACAAAGGGTCATGACTTCTCATTCAGCAGTGTCCTGTTCTCTCCTTTAATAAAAACTGTCTTTATCCTTATCAGAGCCATCAGCTTATTTTTAATTCTCAGCTATCAGGGAGATTAATGAAAATAAACACGGATTCATCAAATCATAATTCAAATATGATAATGCAGAAAGTAAACAAATAAAAGAAAGCTTCATAGTCTTAAGATTTTAAAATGTGCCTTTTTTCTAATCTGGAAATTACAAGTTTTTCTGCAACAGAAATGCTGACTACATGTGTTTATATAACACTAGTTGGCAAAGTCTGGTACACAGTATCACAATATACTAGCATGCAGCAAAACTCAGATGCAGGTAGAATACTTTTCCTGCTACATTCCTAAATTATGGGTTTGATTACTGTATATGTCACTAAATATTAAAGGCTAGGGCTAGACCTGTAGTTAAAGTTCTATCTATAAGTACTATGTTTGTTGTCCAAATCTAATATTAGTGATTTAAACTTCTTGTTCAGATGCTAGGGTTTAGCAATCTTTCTGTGGTCTTTAGTTTTGATATTTTTTTTCAAACTTTTCTAAACTATACAATATTATGTAGAATACAAAAGAAATCAAATTTCAAGTAAAAAATAATTAAAAACCCCACAACCTATTCCAAATATGTAATTCTGAAGTAGGAGGAAACACAGATACTCAACAGTTTTAAGTTGCCTTGTGATTTGTTGGATAACCTATTTGAATTTCTGGCAATTACTAAGAGAGACTTACAGACTTGTTGAAGCTGCTACACAGCAGAGTAATTGGAGTGATCTATTTGGAATGATGATGAACTGCTATTATAACAAAACATCTCTTCCAGAAATGTAGCATTTTTCTGCTTGTAATTATCCTTTGTTGTTTGAGAGACTTAATTATTTAAAAGCCTGTAGCAAGGAAAGAAAGGTTGAAAGTGGGTATATACAGTACATACCTAACATCTCTTTACTGAATTAAAGCAGCTTAGCTTTGCTTTGTGTTAAAGACCTTCTGTCAAAAGAAGATGCCAGTATTTTAACAAAGAAATTCGTTAGTATTTCAGGGTTGTTCTAGTTTTAGGTTGTCAGATTTTTGTACATGTTTGTTTCACCTTAATTACAGCAACATTTGGGCTGCTGTTGTGTTTCTTGTGTGCAGGATCATGCAGACATCGAGTGGAAGTTTGCTCGAACAAAACTCTGGATGAGTTACTTTGAAGAAGGAGGAACTCTGCCCACTCCTTTTAATGTCATACCAAGCCCAAAGTCTCTGTGGTACCTGATCAAATGGTTGTGGAGACACCTTTGCAAGAAAAAAATTAGAAGAAAGCCTGAAAGTTTTGGAACAATAGGGGTAAGTCCTGTGTTTTACTCTGTCTGTAGTCCTCCTCATTGCTATATACATGAGTCTTACTCAGCCTTACAGAGCATCCGAACTGTCAAATAACGTGCATATGAGTTAGAGAACAATTCTAGCAAAGAATGTTTATTTTTTATATTCATGTCAGTATATTTGACTGAAGAGAAGGCATCATTGTATTCCTGTGGAATGACATCATGAACCATGACTGTGCCTCACCTACAGATAATGCAAGAAAGATTAGAAGCAATACAAATATGAGAGATCAAACGTGCACACTTGTCTACCAGTCCCAGAGGTGTGATTGATAGTGTCTAGCTCAAGTGTCACAGTTCAAGTATCATTGACATATCATGAACCACAGACTCCCCTATAAAGTATTCATCAGGGGATATTCTCTGTCTCTCTGACTCTCTTTACATGTAATGAAAGGGGATTACCATAAAAACATTCTTACCAAAAGCTGTTTCCATTAAAGAAAGCATTTTGAAAGGTAACAACATTTACTTGGAATTGCTTACTTGAATATACAGGTAGAGTTATCTCAGAATCACATTGGTACCCTATTCTTATACTGCTGATTAGTAATAAAATTTCTAGGAAAAAAAAAAAGGGGGAAAAAGATACATAAGGGGAGCAAGAATAGTCCTGCGCCTGGATTCAGCAGATGCTTGTGTTATATCTCAGCCACAAACTTTATCTGGTAGCTGCGGTGATTTGAATTTGTCCCTCCTATATTTAACCAAATAAGATACCTGTCAGCAGCGTAGTTTGTCTGTATTGTCAGAAGAAATAATCAGACAACAGCCTAACCCACCAACAACTAAATCTCTTTAGTTATGTTTTCTGCATTTCCCACAGCGAGTGAGTCACTACCTCAGTATCTAGACTGCATTTAGCCAACTCCAACATAAAGAAAACCATTGTGGATAAAATGTGGATAATGGCACTTTCCCTATACCATAGGGATTTGGTGAATATACATGTTTTCAAGTCTGTTAGGGACTTAGACAGAAAAGTATTAGGTGAGAGTATGAGAGTGTCATGTATGAGTAAGGGGAAGAAGAAAGGGTTATAGTGCTCACGTACTGGTAGCAAAAGTTCCATTCATTTCAAAGAAGCCAGAGGATGTGATACAATTCTTTGCTGGATCATTAGTCTATCGACCTTTTCTTTGTATTTCTTCACAGTTTCTTCAGAAATAATAATAAGGGTGGGCTTTTCCTACATATTTTCTTGTCATATCCTGGCATTCAGTTTAATCTCCAAATATACTTGGAGGAACAAGTTCACAGGTGTGTACAGATATATGATAAAAAGGAAGAGTGACATATAAAATAGATTCAAAATTCCTAAGCTGATGAGTGGATTTTGTCCTCTTTGTGGAAAGCTTCTAATCGGGCTTCTTGAAATATCCTGATCTTCTTGGCCAGTATCTACATTGTGAAAGCAAAACATGCTTCGCTTAGCTGTCATACTTGTAGGTAGGAAAGAAATAGCCAGAAAAGGAAGCTTATAAACATGAGGATGACATAGAAACAAGCCACTAATAGACTACAAGAAAGAAACACTGAAAAAAACTATTAAAATTAATATTACAGGAACAGTGGAGAGAGAAAAACAGTGATTCAGATAGAAATAAAAATAAAGACATGAACTAGCATGAATGGTGAATTTCAAGAATAAAACATCACTGTGTAGCCTGGCAAGGGGAAGAAGTAAATGCAGAGACCAACAGGAGAAAAAACTGCGAGATTTTGTCAGAAAGAGAAAATCAAGAGAGTGATGTACTTGTGTGAGTGGGAGAGTGGACAAATGCTTCTAGGCATTTGTTAAACATTTGGTGGGGATGATTAGCTAGTGTAAACTGATAGAGTGATATTAAAATTAATGGAGTGATGCCAGTATATAGCAGCTGAGGATCTAGGATTGGTTAACACAATATTCCTGTTTGACTGACTGAGATGAATCCAGAACATCATTATGCACCCCAGCAAAACCTTCAGGACAATACCTTCTGTCAGACTTTCCATCGAGGATAAGAGATTTTTTTTTTTTTTTTTCCTGCAGGTCTGGAGTAAAGTCATTCCTGGTTCTGTAGAATAATAAAGAAAGATAAAGGGTGCTTTCAGCCCCGCGCTGAATGGCATGGTGAGGAAGGGCATTCAGAAATATCACCCCCAGCTTTCTACAGCTACCTCCTGCTGAAATTAGCAGCTTGTGTTTTTGAAAGCTGGTACAGCAAAGAGTCAAAGGGCAAGGAGTCTATACATGGAGCTGGCTGGGATTTTTTTCTAAATAGAATTTTCTTATTTTTTTTCCCCCAATGAAAAAAAAACGAAATCCTTAACCCCCAAATATTATTCATTAATACATACCAGTTTCAAAGAAGCTTTTGCTGGGAAGGACTCGTCAGCTTCAGGATGGAATTTCTGTTTGGAGAGAGAAGGAGCAGGTGCCAAGTAAAGAAAATAGCTTGGGCTAAGAAAGATTCAGGTTCACTTCTATTCTCCAGGTGATATTTAATTACTTACCCCAAGCAGAACAGTACTGACAGGAGAGATTTCCATCTCAAAATCATTAAGACTGTGGAGGGGAAAGCTGCTCTCTTGGGAGAACAGAAGAGATGGAGCTGAACCTGGCTTCATTATGATTTGAATGTGAACCACTAATTACTGATTGATTTGGGAGTGGAGGACATAGGCAAGGGAGTGGTATAGGACATTTTTGGTTAATTTCTGTAAAGTAAATTTAAAAAAAAAAAGTTTGATGAAAGAAAGTGGAAATCCCAAAGTCTGTGAGACAATAGGGCCATATCCATCATTAGTTTCCACTACAGAGTAAGTAATTAACTGCAAACAGCTGCAAGTCTAGCTGAAACCCCTTTGAAGTAGAGAGCTCACCAGCAGAGCCATCATGGCAGCAGGACTTTCAGCTGCCTGGAAAAAGTGAGTGCCTGACCAGGCAGATTCAGTTGACACATCTGGGCATCTCACAAAATTGCCAAGTTCTTCAGCTAGCTTCTCAGCTATAACAGAAGTCTCATTAGGGCTCTCCAAGTTTGGAACATTTTGCAATTTCTAGGCCCAGCTATGCACTCAAGCTCCAAAATGGGATAAGATGTGCATGCATTCTGACTTCCACATGAGGAAAGGCTGTCCACACCCATCAGAGTGTGAGAGCCACTATTCACTCTAGCGGTCAGGTCTACACACAGCTTGGGTAGATGTAAACCAGATGCTGTTAACTGGATTTTCCCAAGTCACTGGAGAATGAATGGGCACACCATGGTGATCTCACAGTTTGTCCTGAGGGAATCCACTGTTTTCTGGCTTTGAAAAACTTATTCCCATCACCCACAGCTCAGTCTTGGGTTCCCAGAACTTCTTCAATTTTCCCAACAAACACCATCACAAATGAAATGTAGAACCTCTATGAAATGTAGAACCTCTTCCCTTTTAACCAAAGAGAAATTAAGAGTTTTCTCTGCCTTTTGTTCAGGGATCTCAGGTGACAGCTCTCTGAATCCAGATCACTGAAAACTTCCACTGTAATAACTCTGGCCTTAGACCTACAAGATAAGCTTTTTGGGACCTACTGCTTTTCATTATTAACTCTGATTCCTTCCCTATGACCAGTACTGGGGAAAAAAAAAAAAGCACTATAGACTCTGTTTCAGGCTAGTTTTCTTACATTTCTTATGTGGATGCATGGACGCCACGTTGCCTGTAAGGCAATACTTACATTTCAAAATATTTTGTTCTGAAACCTTTAAATGCTAACTTTCCTATTAGGAAGCTCTAATCAGCGGTGACGTGCTATGGTGTTTTCCAGTAGAAAAAGCAATAGTGGGCATCCAAAGGCTGAGTCAGTGCTAGAGGATACAAAACAGATGATAGACAGAATGCAGATGGCTTGTTAAAGCCAGCATTTTTCAAGGATCAGGCATGATATTTGCATAAGAAACCTCAGTACCAAAAATCCAGGAATCATGAGCTAGGAATGAATTAAATGTGTCACCAACAATTCACTGTAAAAAATATATATAGGTGTGCCCTCGAAAGTTCATTATATGCAAGCAGAACTCATAAAGAAAAGGTTCAGGGTCACAATAGTTTACAGCAGACAGGCTAGTGAAAGGATTTGTCTGGCTCTTATGAAGAAAAAAAATGTCAGTAGAAATAAGCAGGGCATGGTTGCTTGGGAGAACCATCTACAGTGCTGCTTATAAGAAAGCTATCGCAGGAAAGAACAGGGTCTGCAGAGAAGCGAAGTGCTTTTGAATAAAGCTGATTAATGTGCTTCTCCTGGGGTGTCAGTTCTGTGATTCTGACATACTTTATTGTACTGGGACAGCTGAAGCAGTGGGTGGTAGAGTCAAGGGGACCTTTTTCAAGGGGCAGGTTTTTTCTCCAAAGCAACACACTGCCCAGCCATGCTGATGGCAGCTTCTCTAGCCACAGCTGCAGCTGAAGGAAGGCCAGGATGCTTACCTGTGATTTACTACTACTCCAGCTCTGCTATTAATCAGACAGAGACCTTCTACCTTTCAGATTTCAGCACATTTTTATTTCCTGTCATTTTGACATATCTCAGGTATGCAGCATTCTTTTTAGCTATTATCACAAAGTATCTCCTACACTTAAAACTCTGAAATAACAGTGTGTGCTGCTTTATATATAGAGAAAGCAGTTCTGTTAACTTTGTCAGCTCACCTTTGCAAGAGACATATTAGTAATGTAATTTTATTGATTAGGCAGGCTGAAGTTTTCCTGACTTCCCAAGGCCTTTGCGTGTCTCAAGGTTATTCCTGTTGGCCATCTGAAATCCATTGCTATTTCAAAAAAGAAGAGATGTAAGAAAAGAAATGCCAATCCAAATAGAATAAATTATCCTATTTTCCTCAAATTGCATCCCACTTCATGTCTGATCAGTCACTGAAAAGTGTTTTACCTATAATTTTAAGTATTCCAGTGGAGAAAATGGAAAAGAGTGTCAGGGATGTCTTCATTAATTGGTTTTTTTGTTTGTTTGTTTGTTTGCTTGTTTTGTTTTGTGCATTTGAATTTTAGATAAACAGTTACCTCTTTTCTAGCTATTCAGATTTTTATGCCATTTTTCCAAGCAACCTACATGATAATATTATCATTTGTCAGAGAAAATCTACTACCCCCTTCTCCTATTCTTTGCTCTCCAAGTGGAAAATGATGCAACTTCTAAGTCATTATAAGTATTTTTTATTTTCCCTGTAATGTGTATTATTGAAAGCTGAGCAAAGAAATAACATCTTCCACCTGGAATGGAAATCAGTCATCTGGAGTGTTTGTTGTATAGCCAAGGACCATCTCATGAGGAAACCTCTTTGTCAACACAGATAAGTTCTTACCCTTTTTATGGGATGTTTCTATTCAAGATGAGGAATATATCCCATGACTTCAGATGATCTTTACATTTTTTGGACCTTTATCGCTAAGCAGTTTGAGGTCAAATGCAGATATTAAATTTTGATAAAACACTTCAAATGAAGTAATTTGTCATTATCAAATTTTTGACTAACAAAGAGATTTTTCTTCCAAACAGTGCAAATTACTAGGAATGGCATAAGCAGGAAGACCAAAATAATTACCACTACTAGTAGAACTACAATTATAGCTTCCTAAAGGATATTAGCGCCCCCTTTGGAAAGTGATTGAAGTATCCCCTTCAATTTCATGATTGACATTGTCATCAGAAAACTGTTCCTTCCCCTGTTGCTATTTTTAGTCACATTTAACTTTTATCCTTTTTCCAGCCATAATTTTCAACACTTCTTCATGCGCATAGCATAGCAGTTACTTGAAACAAGTTTTGAAAAAATACAAATTAGACTATGACCACATAGAAGGACTTTTTCACAGAGAGAGTGGTCGGACATTGGAATAGGCTGCCCAAGGAGGTGGTGGAGTCACCATCCCTGGATGTGTTTAAGGGACGTTTAGATGCGGTACTGAGGGATATGGTGTAGGGGAGGACTTTGTAGAGTAGGGTAGATGGTTGGACTCGATGATCCCAAGGGTCTCTTGCAACCTGAATGATTCTATGATTCTATGATAGAGACAAGCAGGCTGGCTGAGAACTATGGACAATATGACTGTTAATGACCTTTTCTTTATAGTGAATAGTTTGATTTTCAGATGTGTTTAAGCAAAGATTCATTCTGCTTTCAGAAGGAATGGAAAGGTGATTATTAACTGGAGACTGAATCTGAACATTTAAACAGGAGATAGAGAACTGATTGTAGTAATAACTTTGATATGTTATGTGTAGGCATATTTCCCTGTACAGTATGTATACGTCTGTGTATGAAGACACACCATTAAATACATTCTCTTTCAGCTTCTCAATAGTATGGATTGAAAAAAATTGTTAAGTACAGTAGAACTGTTCTGGACAGGTTACTACACAAATAAATTTGTTTACATGGTCATCCCAAATTACACTTGTTGACATTGTGTCGAGTGGAAAATCCATAGCCTCTGTTTCTGAGAGTTTCAGAATTCATTGCAAAAAAGATTAAACCTTATTTACCTTTTTGTTGTCATGGGTATGGAATTAAACATATGCATTTATTTCACAAGAAAAATAAAATAGAACAGACAGCAACTGTAGAAAGTATTCTCCAAATCAAGAATCAGCATTTGTTTTATTTATAGGAGTTATTAGCTTTACCTGAACTGAAGTGTGTTTCAATTACACCTTAAAGTGTTTTTCGCTTTACCTGTGAGTCAGATGTGGTGTTGAGAGCTCTCTTCGCCACCGACTCCCTTGGTGCTCTCTCAGCAGGAATGAAACATCTCCACCGTGTGGTCAACTGCGAAAAATCAGATTATTTTTTTTTTTTCTAAAAGCCAGCTAAAGGCGGGTGGTGGTAGGATATCAGCCGTCCCACGGCTGCCTTGCCCTCTCCAGCCCTGGTGGTGAGCAGGGTCGCCCATCCCTCCACCCACAAACACAAGAAATTTCCATCCTCTCTTTGGATGAGGCATAGATATAGAAACACAATCTGGAAAAATACTGAAGACAAGGTGCTTTTGTGTAAGCCCTACTCCACAGTGGCTGTTCAGAGTAATCAGGATTAGTTTCCCCTGTCTACCATTTTTTGCAAAGCCCAACCACACAGCTACTGCATACCTCCAATTAATTACAGACAAGAAATCAACCCTAAACTGTAAACTGATTATGAGTACAGGGAAATTGTTGATCATAAATTGCCAATCAGTTTCAAGTAGAAGAAGATATCAAAATACCTTACTGTGCCTGCCTCATTATGCAACAGAGGTCAATTTTAACAAGCCCCTTGGATGTCCTTCTATCCTGCTTGACAATGCTGTAAGCATTCTGTTTTGTAAAAGTACAATCAGTGGTCAGACACCTTCTTTTCTCACCAGCAGCAGATATAAGAACCCGAGGTAAAATTCTAAGTCTAATTCATCAGTCAGGGATAATTAAGGTAGAGAATAGGGAGATGTGACTCAGTATGCTATTGAGGACAACAGTAATTCAAGGACTAAGTAATTCAGGCCTTTTACCCCACCATCTTCTGGACAGCCCCTCAGATATGGCAGTATAATCTAATGCAACACTTGCTTGAAGCCTGTACCGTGCTTTCATCTTACCACACTGCTTTTTTGCTGTTCCTCTTCAAAGTTACTATCCCTGTAACCCTCTGTGCTCATCAACACCAAACTCTGCATTGCAAGCTAAGTTTCTTTCTTCCATATCGCTCTGTGCCCGAGTGTTTTGAACAGGGAACTAAGCAGGAAATTTTCACTTTAATATGGTTTTATAGTGCAGGTTTTGGTCAACTCTGTCTTAAATGAGACATGAGGAGCCATAGCAAGTGTCTTGCCTACACCATGCTTATGTCAAGCTTGTCTCAATTCAGTAAAATATGCTTCAGTCTGTGCAAGTGACATGAATCACATTGTTCCTCTTCTATCTCAGATCAGTGACTTTGGGGGTCTGCAAGCAGAGAACTGGCTGCCCCACTACATCCACGCTGATGATGGAATTGAAGCATGTCATTGATGAAAATAGAAAATCCACTTTGCCTTCCCAATAACGATGTTCTTCTGTCTGTAAAGCTAATGACAGACTTTGCTTCAACACTGCCATTTTTCAGCAGACTAAACCATCTCTTCCAACTTGCTAGATACCACATATTGCACAGACCTGCTGTTTTGCTATGCTGTAAGTATTTTACTACCAGACAGGGATTCATGGTTTTTTCCTCTCTTTTCTTTTTTTTCAGAGACGTGCAGCTGACAATCTGAGAAGACATCACCAATACCAGGTGCAGGCGCATGTTTATTTTTTTGGACATTATTTTTCTATGGCTCCAAAAGGTCTTAATGAGTGAAAAAAAAAAAAAGAAAAAATTTAATGAGAAAGTAGAAAAGAAAAAAAATAGAAAAACCACAAAATGCATACTTATCTCATCCTCAGCAAATGAAAGTAATATTTTTGGTGTTCAAACACATTTGAGTACGGTTGTCTCCTTTTCAGGTGCAAAAGGATATTTCCTATAGCAATTATATGCTAACCAGTATTTTGCCCACTGTAACATGGATTGCCTTTAAAAAAACGAACATGTAGTCCCAACTCCCTGCTGGGATTCATCAGTATCATATGTGCAGTTCACTGACATGCTCCATCAGAACCTGCTCTCCATCTCTCTGGTCCCCCATAGACAACTTCCTGCCCCTTAATAATCCCTCTGCCTAGAGCCCCTGTAAACTGTTCTTTTTCTCCACCCTTCGTACTTCAGCATCTGATTTTTGGAGATTATGGAGATTATTTTCAAATTTTGTTTTGTTAAAAGTGCTGCAACTTAAACAAGATGTGGGCTGTGCACTTCTAGGTTTGGTAGTTAATGGTTTCCATATGGAAAACGATTAGGCAAACTAGGTCTTTTCCAACCTGAAGAAGAGACAGATGTGGAAAGTACAACAGGGATCTATAAAATCATGGGGAAAGTGAACACAGAGCAGCTGTTTACCATCCATCCACAAACTGAATACCAGACACATACTAGTAAGGCTGTAGGCAGCACTTTGAGGGAAGTGATTATTCTCCTTCAGCCCACACTTGTTAAGACTGTATCTGGAGCAGTGTGTCCTGTTTTGGGCCCCCCACTACAAGAGAGATGTTAACAAGCTGGAAGGAATCCAGCAAAGGGCCACCAAGATGGTTAGAGGGTTGACATAAAAGGAGAAGCTGAAATTTCAGCCCGGCGTAGGGTAAAGGGGATCTAACTGCTGTCTTCAATAACACAGTGGGTGGTTAGATAGAAGAAGGAGCCAGATTTTTCTTGGAGATGCACAGCAAAAGAACAGGAGTCAATGGAGTCAGGTTGCAGGAAGGGAAATTCTGTAAGGAAAATCATCATCACAGTGAGGGCAGTAAAGAATTGGAAAAAGTTTCTTGGGGAGGCTGTAGCATTTTCACCCTTGGAGATATTCAGCACTTGACTGGACATGGCCCCAAGCTGGATTAGACAGCCTCCAGATATCTTTTCCAACCTAAATAATATTAGGGTTCTTAGAAGTAGAAGGCAATAAAGAAAACTATCAGAGAGATGGTTAAAAATAAAACCCCAAATGGAATCTTATTCCAGGTAAACTTCAGAATTCATTGGCAGAGGATTTATGGATGCTGAAAATTTACATGAGTTCAAAACACACAGGAAAACCTGTCACAGCCCATTAAACCTAGAGCTATTGTTTCGGATTCAGAAAGTCTCTGAATCTCACATCGAAGGAGGCTTGGGAGAGTATAGCTGGAAATAACATTATGCAACTGCACCAGACTTAAACTCCTTATGAGGCATCAGCAGCTGCTCACTGTCAGGCTGCATGTTACTGGCATATCTTTGGTCAAACCTAATTCAGCCCATCTCAGGCTAATTAACATCAGCACTTTCCATTGAAAAGCAGAACAAACTTTCAACCAGATCTAAGGTTTGTACATTTTTTGTCATGTTCCTAAACCACACAGAAGTCCAAGCAGGCCCAGTGAGTATAGATTTAGTAGCTAATACCAACAAAGCTAACACAATATTTTATATTTTTAGGAAGTTATGAGAAATCTGGTTAAGAGATATGTTGCTGCAATGATAAGAGATGCCAAAACTGAGGAAGGACTGACAGAAGAAAATTTTAAGGTATGCTTTTCTTTATGTATCTATAGGTGTTTTATTAGGACATTATAAGACTGTGAAGCATATTTCTCACACTCTGCGGTTGTTCAGGTAGCGTAAACTTGCTTTCTAGAGCAGTGTCTGAGCTCTGATGGACTACACACAGGTAGTATTGTACATGGACTCCAGCAGGTCTCCTTATTTCTTTAGCTGGAGCAATAATCAACTTTATCAGCTAGTTTGAATTGTGCCTGTGTAAGGGGACACCAAGGGGGACTAAATGTGTGTAACAACATATTTGCTAAAGCAAGATGCAAATAGATTCAGCACCTTAGGGAATAGATTTTTTTTCTCTTATAGAATGCTCTTGAGCATTTATTTGTACACAGAACAGCTTTTATATGACTTAAAAGATGGAAAACTTAAATAAGCAGTCAAATATTAAAATCCTTTGTCACAGATGAAGTGAGCAAGGCCATATATATCACAAAACTCACATCCATCACTATGTATTTCTAGCATCAAATGTTTTTATTTCTACTGGTACCTCAAACTCCAAAAATTCAGAATTATATGCATCTGACTCAGCTTCCGCATGCAGATGATACAGCCAGATTAGTTATTAGGAAGAATTTCTTTGCTAAAAGGGTTATCAAGGATTGGAACAGGCTGCCCAGGAAGTGGTTGAGTCACCATCCCTGGTGATTTTTAAAAGATATGTAAATATGGTGCTTAGGGACATGGTGTAGTGGTGCTTTTGACAGTGCTAGGTTTAAGGGTGGACTCAATGATCTTAAAGGTCTTTTCCAACCCGAATGTTTCTATGGTTCTGTGATTATCTCTTTTAGAGAAAATTAAGAGAAATAGAGACTTCCTGAAGGTATGGTGCCTTCTCCTGAGACAGACCTTTAAGAGATAGAGGTTGCACTGGCTGAAAGCTGGCTGCAATGATGAGCTGTGACTTAGCTGCTGGCTGCCAAACATTTAGTGTAAATGAAGTCCTACCTGCACTTTTACTCACAGGGAAGCGTGCACACAGGTGTATGCCTTGTGCATGCATGTGTCCCCAGGTGTCTGTGTATGGGATGGTATTAAGAGCTGATCAAAATGCTGTTATTATGATGGGATAATACTGTCTAGCAAATTGGCTTTAGGTCTTCAAGTCGTCACTGCTCCTTCCTTCACCACTGTCAGTTATTTCTATGAGTAGTCTAGGCTAAGGCAAATTTCCTCTGATAAAATTGCTGATCACTTTTCTCTCTCACCTGGAAGAACCATTAAACAGTGTGCAAAGCACCTTGAAGATGCCAGGTATTATCCAGATGGTGAAGTTTGTTACTGATCCCTCACCTTTTTTTTTTCTTTTTTAATTAAAACAGGAAAAGTCAAATTAGCTTTCATGCTCTGACATTTCATCTTTCTTCCTAATTTTTAGGAGTTAAAACAAGATATTTCCAGCTTTCGTTTTGAAGTCCTAGGTTTGTTAAAAGGAAGCAAGCTGTCTAATTTGCAGGCTGCAAAGGTGAACAAAGACACTGCCTCTCTGTCAGAAAATGAAGAAAATGGTGAGAGTGAAGGACACAAGAAAGGAAAGAAAAAGACCTTCAGTCTTTTTGACATAACAACGATGATTCACCCAAGATCAGCCACTATTGCCTCTGAAGCACATAACGTAAGCAACGGCTCAGCAATGATGGTGTCAGAATCCATTAAGGAGAAACAAAAGCGTGTTAATTTTGTATCAGACATAAAAAATTTTGGGTTATTTCACAGACGATCAAAAACAAACTCTGTGGAGCAGAGTACAAATAAAATATACACCGTTTCTGAAGAAGTTTCCCGTCAACAGGCAGAAGAACAATGTGAGAAAACTGCTGAACTGGAAGAGGGAGAACTGACCATGAACTGTGAAGTAAACATCCAAAGTCCTGATGAAAAATGTGCATTAGCAGAGTCAAAAAATAACGGCAACTCTTCAGATTCACAGGAAGAGGGAAGTATTTGTGCTTCAGAAACGGAGAAAATGGAGTTACAGAACTCAGAACCAGCCACACCACAGGATCAGCTGGACAAAGAGTTGGACATTAGCATTGACTGTGAAGGGAAACAGGAAACAATTGTTCAGGGTGATTATGTGATAACAAGGTTGTGATGCTTACAGGAGGAGGCATTCACCAATATATATATTTTGCATAGTGTTTGGGGGGGTGGGATGTTTTAAGAATTACATTAGCAAATGCAGAATTACACTTTATAGTACTCAACTGTGGCACATGATCTTGTAACATAGTAGTCAAGAGAAAGGTAATATGGGGACCTTCTGTTTTGTAGCCTGCTTTAGCTTTCACAATTTGTTTTACATTTTTTAATAAATGGAAGCATCTTGTATTCTTGTACTGTTGCAATAACCCACAGAAACTTTTTAGCTATCTTTTTCAATTACAACAAATGCAATTTCTCTCATATGATAGTTGACTCCTATGATAAATATTTTTCTATGCAAATAAAAAGTAGCTTAAGAGACTTGTAAGCCTTTATTTAACTTTGTAGATTCTTAAAAGATTCTGGGCACCATAATAATCATAAGCAGCTCCTGTCAGCATAATTCATGTCAAGCTGTTAGAATCATTTATTTAAATTTCTAGAAACTTGATTTGTTTCAAAATCTATACAGAATCAAAAGATAAAGTATATTCTTTTATTTATTGAAGGAATACAAATACCTGTAAATGATGAAAGATTGGACTATTTGATTATTTAATTACAACTTCTCCCTCCCAGCAAAAGGATTATCACTGTCTTGATACCATTGTTAGAAATGCATTTGCAGGATTTGAAGACTGTAAAAAAATGTTTCTTATACTAAAAGAAATATCTGTGGCTTGCTAAAAACTGGTGATGGATTACTCCCAGGAAATCCGTAATCACAACAGCTACTGCTTCTTCAACCATTTATTTTTCCAAACTTGGACAACCTATGCACTTTAATATTCAATTGCTTACTAGCTTTTGCCTTCACAATACACTCGTATTTGCTAAGAGAAAGATACTTCAGGAATGAACAAACATACAGTGATCCCCTGAGTACTTGGGAAAGCATGGCAATTTGTTGAGAATTTTTTAAAGGCAAGCCTTAAGAGAGTTTCTTTGACAACTTCAGAGTCTGGAGGAACCTGATTGGAGGTTTTAAAAAAAATCCTTAGACATTTAAATGTATAAAGAAAACCTAATAGTATTTTTCATAACTGATGAGTGACTTATTGTCTTAGTCAAAAACAGTATTTTTAAAATTAAACGCTCTGTTTCTTTTTAATCAGTGACTGGTGTCCTACATTATTAAAAATGCAATTTTACAACTGACCTAAGAATGACCACCCTTGAACTCTCAACACCATCTTTCTCCTCCCTTGGAAACATGTGAAAATCAGTGTGGTCATCTCATTCTTCGCTTCCCTAGTCCTGCCATGACAGATTTTGTAGTTCATATTAGTCTGTATTAAGGAACCTCCAGGTGCACACATTACATGTACATTCCAGACAGAATCCATCACATCTAACTCCCACCTTGCAGGACCTGAACTAAAGCTATACCATTCTGGATCTAAACTATCCCGGTACTGAACTGAATTTTGAAAACCCAGAAAAAACCCTCTCATCTCTATACTTTTAGGTGAGTTTTCCAGCTCTGCTTTACACAAGTGCTACTCTTTCTGAGCTCACATATTGAAGGCTTCTTTCCATGGCACCTAGGAGTGAATGAGTTGAACCAAAATGGAAAATATGAGCAGTAATTGGAAAATAGTTTGTATAGCTTTGCAACAATGTGTTCAAACCACATTTGATTGCTAAGATATCGTTGATTTCCATCTTGGCCTCTTGACTTCTCTGTGGACTCTTTCTCCTTTATGTCTCTCTCTTTGTCCACCCTTAGATTGTGAGCTCCTCGGGGCAGGGCCTGTAGCTTTTCTGTTTGGAAAGCACCTGAATTATTACAAGCATAACAAGAAATAAATAATAATAATGGTGGAATACCTTCATATCATTTTTACTAGATCAACTCTTTTAGAGAGTTCTCTTTTTTTCAATAATGTTTGTGCTAAAAATGACAGAAAGCCAATGTGTCACATGTTGTCACAAAGTTCTCTATATCCCAGTTAACAGTCCTTCTTCACCACTGATTTCACTTTCTCATTCTTCATCATGGTTTGTAACACCTCGGAGTCCTAAGCTTGCTACCCTTTCACTAGCCAAAGTCAAAACAAACAGTTCTTGCTATAAAGACCTTTCAATGCATTCCAGCCACATGGTTTCATTCCAGACAAAATGTGCCTGAGCAGGGTATTTATAATGCTACCAGCACCATTACCAGAAGAAGTTCACTACCACAGGTCTAAGAGCTCTGCATATTAGTCTGCCATCATAAGAGCCTGTTTTCCGGTGCGTGAAGTTCCCAACAGGGCAAAACCCCAGGACAGTTAACCTGAAACATCAGCCATGCCCCCACATCATGACCCCACTGTACTGGGAGTCGGTCTAACAGCAAGGACAGCACAGGTGGGAAAGATACTTAGGCATAGGGTCATGACCTTGTATTACATACCAATAGGTGCTTTTTTCTTTCTTTTACAACCAATATTGAAATAAAGGTCTATTAAATACTGCTTACTTCAAATGAACATTTGCTATATTTTTATGTGATTTTTAGGCATCATAGCCTGACACAAATAAGAACCTGATCCTGTTCCATTTAAATTTAATAACAAATAAGCACCTCATTCTTTGGAAACATATAAGGGCCAAAAATATGTCCAAATTTTAAATGGTGGTGTACTTTTATTGCTTTGTAGACAGCAAAAAAAAAAAAAAAAACCCAAACAAAAACCCTTCGAAATGGATGCCTCCAAGAGGACATCTGTGCCAAGTAAGATTTAGAGGTACACAGAGCAAGGTTGGTAACACCACAGCAGAGGCATTATGAAGCTTTGCAAATCTGAGCATACTTTTTCCTCATGAGAAATAAAAAGTTCAAACCTACCTGTTCCTGTCTGCAGCATCAATATAGGAGGAACACACCCCCCCAAAAAAAAAAAACCGCACCAGGATAGAAACACCTGTAAAAGACAGTCTTTTGAAGTAGAGCTTAAAATCATGAAATGTTTCAAGGCGTTAGAAAATTGTCTAAGTACAAAGGGATTTAATCTCAATGTTAAGTTGTTCAGAATGTTCAGAAAACATTACTTAAATTTATACTATTTTGGGGGTAAGGATTAAACCTGACTGCCCTTTGTGTTTTCATCAGCTCCTGGAGAAACAGAGGGAGTGCAGATAGCACAGCAGGACTCCTCTACCCTGGCATAGCTGAGCAGGAGCCAGCCTGAATTCTTGCAACCCAGTCCTCCCAAGCACAGCAGGTCTGAGCCAAAACGCACTGGGGAGTGGGTACCTTTATCAAGGTTGGTTTGATTTCCACTCTCCCCAGGCTACACATTGATTCGCAGTCGGAGGTCAGTGATGCAAGGACTACATGCTATACCTTCAAAACAAAATTTCAAAAGCTGTGTCTCACTCTGCATTCTACACTGGCCCCCAAGAGCACTGCAGAGGCGAGAGCCAAGCGTCCATGAGGGTTCAGACTGCAGGACCCTGGGAGCCGGCTGCAGGCCACTGCACTACCTCTGTGTGGTAAAATATCACCAGAGA
This sequence comes from Calidris pugnax, assembly GCF_001431845.1. Classification (NCBI taxonomy): domain Eukaryota; kingdom Metazoa; phylum Chordata; class Aves; order Charadriiformes; family Scolopacidae; genus Calidris; species Calidris pugnax. The sequence goes on from NW_015094510.1 coordinate 19,053,515, forward strand.
GCAAGCCAGGTAGATGCCTCTCAGGGGATGAACCATGGCTCTGCATCTGGGTTTAATCTTGTTTTCTTGGTCCACAGATTGAGGTTGTTACATTTTGACTGGTATGTACCAAACGCCTCACACATATTGTTTGTATGAGGCACTTGGCACACAGCATTTTATATTTGTTTGTTTTGACAGGTCATGATTTAATGAGAAATTCTACAAATTTCCTAATCTGAGATTTTCTGTGAAAAAGCAGTGTCTAGTTCCAGGCAAATATATTTCTTCATCGGAGCCATAACTGTTGAGAGCTGTAAAAGTTGATGAAATTTCTGGTGTCGGGGCACCCAAAACTTCTTCAACATAGTGTTTGAAACAAGTATGTCTTCCTTAACAGCATCCTTGGACCAGTCTTTCAGGAGGAGAATTTTTTTGTAGCTCCCTCACAGGAACAGAACATAGACAAAAGATACAAAAAATGATTATATGTCCCACTCAAATTCTGCTCTCTATGTATCACATGCTGTAACATCCAATTTCCTCTCTAAACCTCAGATGAGTACTTATTCAGATTCTGGGAAGTAGTATCAAAGAGAAAAGCGGATCATGCTTAAAGATTGTGATGAGGCAATGAACTTTTGAACACAGTTCAAAATATTTTTCTTCTGGGAATACAGAGGTACATGCTGGACAGCAACATAATCTGTCTTCATGGCTGTCTCTTAAAAGATAACAAGAGCTTTAGTGAGTAGGGCAGCTTCACAAAAACAGTAGTACTGGTGATGGTAGTGGTAGCAATTACAGTAGTAGTAATAGTAGTAATAAATGTAAGTGTAATAATAGCAATCCTATGCATTTACCACTGGGAAGTGGAACTCCTCAATTCTAATCCCCGCTCCAAATTTAGCCTGTTTTCCATGTGAGCAACCATTCCATAACACCAGTAAGTTGTCTTTGGAGACAGCTGCCCTCTAAGATAAGGACTTTAATGTCTAGGCTAAAAATCTTCTCCGTATTTCAACTCTTTGACTAGCTGAGGCTTTAGTTACGGGGTCTACATTTACTGCAGCAGCAGATTAAAGATCCTTTGAGCTAGTTTATGGTTAAGCGGTTGGACATACTCCAAAATAAATCTCTGGAGTTAAGGATGAGTTCAAACTCTCCAGATATGAAAAGGAACTGAACCCACTGATCTAGATCAAATCAAGTTCACTAAGCACTGATTTAATACTTGAGAAGTTGTCTTATTTTTATATGTATAAAAGAATGGAGCAGAGATGGCTTCTCATTAACATTAAACAATGAAAAAAAGGTGCAGCCTTCAACCTTCATGAACAAAGGACCATAAGAGAACTTAGTCATACATTATACTTTGGTATTATTACGGTTTTCTTCATCACATAATTCTCTTCCTAAATCAGTCAGATCTTCTCCTGCTGTTAAATGTAGCTATGAAATGTTTATACACAAATCATTTCAACTGTTTATATTCATACCCTTTGGGCAGTCTCTCTTTTTTAATTTTATAGCTTTTCTCTGACTAATATTTGTTCTTCTGACTGTATTCTTCCCCCTTCTGCCTTGGATATCTTTGAAAGTAGTCTAAACCAATTATGGTACTTTCATTTTCACTAAAACTTTCTGCTCTCTTTAATCAACTGTCACAGTTACAGCCAAGTGCTGTGCAGCATTAGGTGCGGCACTGTTCACTACTGCTGTGGCCATTTCACTCTGGCCTTTAGTTCTTTGTAATCCAACACCTTCTACTGTGGAACTAAATTGGTACATTCAGAGGCCAATGCACTTTTCCATTTTAAACGCTGTCCTAAGCATCGAAATAATTGTCTTTGACAGAGTTCCTTGCCTCCTTTGTACGTTTTAGAGGGAATTTAGATAGCTATTACTAGAAACCCAGCTTTCCCATAGCTGATAGATGAAATGAATACCAATTCCACATGGTGCTTCTTCAGGATCTTTTATCTCTCTTCTTTGACAATGCAATTGATAATGACCTTGTTAATAATGCCTCTTTAAGCCAACATACTCACTATTGCATTTTAAGAGTATCAGAGCTGCGTTTGCAGTGGGGACAGAGGAAGCATTCAAGATGTAAAATAGGAGCTTCCAGAAAGACTCAGCCTCTGAAGACAGTAATGGTTTCTAATTACTAATTACCATTACTAATGCTTTTTAGCCTGGAAATTGCTAATGGAACCTCACACATGCAGCACTCATGGGAAACTCTTCCACTGGTTGGAATCAAGAGTTAATTCATAAGAGTTTGCATAGTTTTTATTCAGTGGAACAGTAAAGGCAAGAATAGCCCCGTCTATACTTGTTTCATATGCTCAACTATTAAGAAACCCAAGGCATTCTAAATAAAATTATTTCATGAATGTTTAAAAAGGCATTAAAAGCCTATGGTTAGTGAGGAAAATAAAATAATCTTCTAGAAATCCATGTGTTTCAATTTAGCTGGTTAGTGAAAAGATTTTTTTCTTCTGTAATAGAAAATCTTTAGAGACTGAAATACTGTATCCCAAAACTCCAGCCCCCATTAAAAAGAAATTAAATCAAAACAAATAATATAACAACAAAAACCAACCCAAAAGCCCAAACAAAAATACACCATTGTTTCAGCCTTCAAAGATTCATGGGTTTTCTTACTCTAATTAGTACCCTAAATCCGAAAGCATTGAGCTAACCTTTCATAAATTTAACGGACATCGTAGACTGCTCCTTAAATGTGGCAAAGTGAGCATAGTGACTGCATAGTAACTCATTCTGGTTAATGACTAATGTTTTAGAATACAAAATGCAATTTACAAGATGGGAGATGCATCCATCACCATTTTCTGAAAGTGTCAAGTATGTCTTAAAATAAATCCAGAAAGTATTCTTACATATTCAGAGAAACTCATGAAGTCCTACACAAATTCTCATTTTTGCAATAATTTTCATTCCTTTTTCTTCCTCTCATCTTCTCTATCTGATGATTTGTTTTCACAAAGAACATGTTGCTTCTCCAGTGAAGATAGATATCTTGCACTTTTCTGCTACATGTTTCTAAAAGTAGACAGTAAGACCTAATAATGCAATATTTTAAATTACATCATCTGGAGTATAATCTACGAACTTGTGTCCATAGGATTACAGGATAGTTCACTATGGAGCACCAGAAATAGGCTTATTTGGATGAATTATGTGTGGTACTGAGAGATACCATTCAGCCATAAGACAAACATGAATACCCATATCCACGTATCAAAGCATGGAAATAATATTTCTTCATAACTACTTTAACCAAATCCAGTCCTACCCCAAGAAAAAGAAGTAAGGAGAACAAAAGAAAATGGAAATAGATAATTTTTATGAAATTAAATTTAGTGTAGTGTTTGTTAGTATCCTTAGTTCCCTACAGTTTTATTAAGTAAAATTAAACATTTTGGTTTTTCAGCATCCTTTTTTTTAAATTATACAGTTGCTTCCTTGGTTTCCTTTACAAGACACTCAGACTTAGTCTCTAATAATTAATAAGAATTTCATTAACTGAGAGATTGTAAATCAGGAGACCATTAATGGATACCTCATCTAAGGACTGGTTCTACTAATTTTGTTTGTACAGGATTGTAACTTCCCAAGATATAAAACTCCTTGATTTACACATTTACAATTTACAAACACATTTGCAAACACATTTACAATAATGATTTCCTTTGAGGAGAGAGGCTTATCGGGTAGACATTTAACATTAGTGTCTGAAGAATTATAAAAATAATACAAAAAAGTGAAAGGCACAATGTATACTGGAAAAACAGAATAAACCATGTTTCAGTATTTAAACAACAGACTTCTGTCTAAAACAAGCCAACCCAAAACATCAGTCCAAACATCCAGACTTTTAGGAAGTCACACTCAAACCCAAATCTGGCCCAACTTTCCCCAGAGAAATGAGTACTGAAAAAGTTTATTCATTAAGAACCATGTATGGTAGGGAAAGAGCATTTCTTTTGGGAGCTACTTCTTTGTTTGTTTGTTTGTTTTCTATTTCTGCCGAACACGAATGACCTCTGAAACCTGAAATATTCCCACACACTCACACCCTGGAGCTGATGAAGAGAGAACCAGATGTATGATACTGAGCCAAGATTTATCCAGCATGGTCAGGATCAGTAAGACCAAGTGAAAGCAATTATAAAGCTGAAAGTGTCCGCTAGTATTACAAAATACAAAATTTTTTATAAGAAACTAGACAAAAAACCAATTTCCCTGGGAAATCAATTTTCCAAATAAAGGCAGTATTAAAATCTCAGCTGAAGTATTCGCATGAGTCAGCTTCTGAAATCTCACCTGGGATTTGCTTACTGATCTTCTGTGACACTGTCATCAGCGTCAAAGAAAACATAATGGCATTGACTTGTGTTATCTCCTGACAGTGTCAAAATGATTCTTCAAACTAGGAGCAACATTTCAGATCTTATTTTGGCTTATTTTCCTCTCTGGCCTGTTTCTTTCTCACTTCGAAAAACAAAGGCATACCATTGGAAGAAAGAGTTTATTTAATTCACATACTTATACTTCAGATGAGAGTAACTATCCCATTAAACAGAGATAATGATTCATCCCAGAGACAGGTACATTGCACAGCAAGATGGAATAACTCCTCTCTCTACATCTCTCTAAGGTAATAGATGTACTAGAAACTTTAGACTATGTATTGTTGCTGCATCTACAGGCCAAGACAGATGCCTGCTGAAAATATTTATACTGGCAGCTGCTGCAGTTTGATACACAACTGAGCTGCGTGGCATGAATAGGAGGGCTATTCCTCAGTTTCCATACTGTTTGAGTGGGAATAGCAGTACCGAACAGAATTTCTGACGAAAACACAGCCTGCTAAGTCATGCCCTTAGCACCTGCAACAAGAATGACACACAGTCATTCAATCAATGGTTCTTTGAAAGCAATTCAATCAGTAAATGACACAGATGAACAATATATATAACTCTATGTTTACTTTGGTTCTTTCTTTTCCAGGCTTCTCTGTGGTATTCCAAATTCTCATTCCTGCTGTTTCTATCTATATTAACTATTTACTCTCCATCCTTCTAAATTCAGTCCTTCAGTATCTCTTTCTCTTCCACCATTCTTTTCCCTGTTTTCATATCTCCTGATCTTTTTGCACACTTTCTTTCCCTCCTTTGTCCTTGATGTTCACTCAGTCATCATTCAATAACACACAATTTCTGGAGTAGTATATTCATTCTTGATATACCACAAAAAAAGGCAGCCAGTCTTTCAACCCGATTAATCTATTCTTCATCTTGCATTTTGTGTGACCCAAAATAATTTTTTAAAATCACTTGTCGGTATTAACCATGAGACAGAACACCAAAGAACGCTTTTTGTGTCAGGGGGTCATCATTCTACATGACTTTTTTTCAGCTGACTTTGAATCCTGACACATTAAACAGAGACTACAAATATTGAAGAGTATGCTAAAAGCTTAAGCTGAGAGTGAAGAAAACCATATCCAGCTGAAACTGCAGTTGGAATTTACATCTAATATAGTTTGGTTAAGACATTTAGTCTAATACACCTACTCACAGAAAAGGGACACCTTTTTTTTTAATGATGATGAGCAATAAGGATTTAGGACTATATTTCATCGTTCTAATTTCCAGCTTGGGGCCTATTTTGAGTTTTACACCTTCCTATCTGAGGTTTATACTGATGCTTTCAGACAGAACCTTTTCAGCTAATGGAAGGAAAAGAAGTGAACATGGAACATGAAGATGACTAAAGCACTCCCACCATTTTCAGGAAAATCAACTAACTGATCTTTGTTTCGGTTTTAACCTTTTAAAATGCATATACAAATGAATTTTTAGAAAATGAATTTAAATAACCTAGTCCTTTTTTTTTTTTTTAGTTTCATACTTTGCTTATTTGCTATGAAACAAAGTTTGCGTTTTTCAGCTCTTTCCCAGAAATGTTCTTTCCTTCCACTCCCTGGGAATATCTTGTATTTTAGTAGTGTATTTTTTGCTCTTAATCATGTTTTGTTTGCTAATGGTGACCTTGTGATCTTTGTATTTTTCCAGTAAATGACTTGGACATGTTTAGGATGTGCTTTTAATTTTGCATCAAGGCAGTGAACAAGCATATATTATATATTTTTAATGTCCAAACATGCTTATCAATGCCTAGTCTATCTCTTTTCACCAAGACTCTTAAAAGAAAGAAAGAGGAGATGCAAACACATGCTTTACTGCACCATGACCTAGTTAGCTAAATATTGAAAATTAAATACTTCACTGCTATACCTGGAAGCAGACTTAGGCATTTTTATTAAAAAAAAAAAAGAAAAAAAGGTAGATATTTTGCTATCTCTTTGTTTGGCACCCAAGTTTCCTTCACAGTTTTTGAGGATTAGCAAGAAAACCTCCGAATATCAAGTCACTTCAGCTACTCTAGGGAAAACTGAAGAGGCAAAGAGGATGGTGTTTCCCTCTGGCTTAGACTCCTAGGTGAGAAAAGGACTGGCCATCTTTCCAAAATATCATAGACCTATATTTTAAAGGACAGTCAGCTCAGAAGAACAGGTTCCCATTCTTTCTCTCTGTGAGGTGCACACCTACAAAAAGATTGTATAGATATATATGTATCTAAAGGATCTTAGGTAGCCTGCAGCAAGCTTCCTACTCTTAGGTGAAATATATAATATAAAAGAAGCCTAGATGTCCTAAACTCTAGCTCAGTACCCTGAATACTTTCTCCATTTCTTCTTCTCAAAATAAGATACTTATAAAGTATCACAAGTCTAACAGGGGAACCTAAAAAAGATGCTTATTAATATAGAATAATCTGGAGGACTTGGCATTCATCCCAGCTACAACACACTGTCTCTGATGGGACTTTATCACAGTGTCATCAGCTAGGTCTCCCTCCAGACTACTAGAGTTTTATCAGCATTAACTTACTCTGGTATGAAAGGCCAAAATTAACTCAGACCTAGCTGCAAAAATGCTTGGCTTGTGAAGTGTTCATGTCCCTCTTGACATGATGGGTTTGAAGCAGCACCTTATCCCAGGCTGCAGGAGATTCTTCATTTGCAAAGAAAGACAGCAAACGAGAGGCTGCCGTGACTTCATCAGTATCACCTCCACCATGAACTTGAGCCCACAAGTATTTCTGGTGGCATCCCAGCCCCACCCACTAAATCCCTGGGAACACAAATATATCAGATGCTGAGAATTCATTTAAATCCCATAGCAAAAAGGCTAAAGATCATTTCTCCCTTGTCCTTCTTTCTGCCTTGAACAAATTCAGGGGATTGATGTCTAATATACTGTGAGATAGAAGGAGCTGGTTTTTGCAGCATTACATTATTGGTTTCACCTTGCCTTTGAAAAAACAAATCTAGGAAGGGATTTTGGTGACTAGCTGTTGCTGCATTCAGTATTAAATTGTCCATTAGTTTTTGATGGCTTAGTCTTGATGCTTATCTAGAGGTAGTTCATACCTATTTTTACCACTCGGTGCTGTAAAACCTTTAATTGAATTTTCGGACCTTTGTAGAAAATGTTCAGACTCCAGTTAAGATTATGGTAAGTAAGAAAAACTTTCAGAACATCTAACAGTCTTCAATATGTTCACAATACAGGAATTTTTTTAAAATTAGATAGGATAAAAAAGATTATAATATAATTATAATATAATAATTATAAAATAAATGTTTTATACGTACCTAAAATATTAGATCCAGGGGGAAAAAAAAGAACACCAAAAAAACCCCAAAACCAAAATGTGAAACACTGAAGTAGCTTTATAGTTCTTAGGCCAACACACTTGGAAGTCTAAAACCTATTTCCGGAACAGTTTTAGGACACAAACAGAAAAATAAGTTTGGCTTTCCATACTTGGAGTAACTTAACCTGAAAAACACATCTTCTCTTTATTAAAAAATGAATAAATAATTTGTAAATTCTACTCTTACTGACTAGTATTTATTTCAGAGAACTCTGTTAATTCAGAAATCCTTTGGCAAAAAAAAATATTTTCTACTCTTGAAAGGAGCTTACTCTTACTGATGGTAAACAGTCCTTGATCTACAAACATCGTTGTGCTTTCCACATACAAGTACGCTCATTGAACTGAAGCTGAAGCTGGTTTGAACTATGGATCGAATGAACAAATGCAGCTTCCCCTTGAAAAATGACTGGCCTCCTTTCATTTTTATATTGCTCTGTTGCCACTAATCAGCCAATGAAGCCACAGAAATCTCTCTGCACTGTAATGCAGGGGGCTATCAACTGCTCAGCTGATTGGGTTGAAAAATCCTTGAATCTTCAGGAAAAGGGCAGTACGTTATTATTAGTTTCTCACGTCAAGAGAGCAGCATGATCTAGCCTCATGTAATCAAACACAGAACACTTTAAATCTCAAAAATACTTTGCTTTATGAAACTCAAAAGGAATATTGCCCAGAGTTCTGATACAAAGCTGCAGGCTTCAGCTCTGACAATCAGAGGCTGTCATGGATTTACGCTAAATAGTTTGTTTAGATGTTTCTGAGGTTTTTCCTTTAGTACAAAAAGCTCCCTAAGCCTCTGAGGAAAGCCAGGAATGTGAAATATGCTCAGTCTTTTCAGAAATGGCACCAGAATTTTCTGAATACTGTTCTATTTGCTCTTTCTGACTAACAGGACTTAATTCTACTTTTATAATTAAATTCTTCAGAATGTATTAGGTATCACATCCCTAGGGATGTATAAGAATATAGAATTATGGCGATTGAGGCTCTTTTCTGTTTATGTTGCATTGCACAGAATTCTGCACCTTCTCCAGGGCCTACTTTTAGGCAGCTATAAAAGTAAAAGATCAACCCACGGGCCGTACTCAGAATTCACCTTTAGATCCAATGTGCTTTAGCTCCAATATTCCAATACTAAAAACAATATCAGCAGTGTCTCCACTGTCTCCATGGAAGTGATTACACATCATAGGTGTGAAAAATTGCTTTCTAATTGGAAAAAGGATTTCAGGGAATTTTTATAGAAATTTACCAGATTATCAGTTCCCCTGTATGACAATTGCAAGGGGAAAAAAAAGGTTTATAGTTTTTCTGAATGATATAATTAAAATGTTATTCTCTGTTCATCAGGCGCTGCCTGAACTGTTACAAGCTTTTGAGACAACCATGCCCTAGAAAGCCAGAGCTCCTAGTTTAAATATACACCCTCTAAAAGTATCGAGTTGAGAAGAAAGACAAATGTAGATAACTCCATAGGATTATTATTTTTTTTAGAAAGCATAACATGGACTTTGAATTGAGCTTTTACGAGTTTATATGCAGCTTTTTAACATGTGCTTAATGTTATGTATTAATGTGTATTAATTTATCTTGTAGTTATCATTCATAACACAAACTTACATGACTATTTCCCTTATTGCTTAGGCCATACATTTCCTCCTGGCTTATTAAAATTATTTAACATTAACCAGGTTAGTAAATTAGGTGAAGACAATTTGGGCTGTAGATTGTATATAAAGAGTTTATTCTGTGTACTCAATATCCAAACCTGAACTGTCTGGTCTTGATTATCTCTGACAAGCCACACGAGAGTCATAGTGGCTGATCCCTGTTAATCTTTCCTCTATCTGAAGCAAAACATTCAGAGTGTTCCAAGCAGCTTTTAAAGCTCATTCACATCTACAAAATATTTTAGTGAGTTTGTTTCAAATAGTTAATCAGAAAATAATTTCTTTTATGCTGGTAGGCATTGGTTTTATTTTTTTAAAAAGTGTTCAGATAATTCTAGTACTTATTTATTGGAATGTATTTTGGTTTAGCTTAAGATCCATGTCTGTTTTCTGCATTTAGAAAAAGATTATTAAGAACTAACACAAAAGTAAGCCACAACAAATTAAACTTGCTTAAAACATGCTTTCATTTTGATTGACTCTGCACGTAGGAAGCTGGAGCCTGCAATAATGAAAAGCTAATTTAAAACACTTGAAATTCAACCATTATAGGAACAATTATCCTAGCTGAAGGTTTATGTTTTCATATCCAAAGTTCAAAGGGAGTGTAATTTGAAGTACCCTTAGCTGTATCTTTATGGGGGATTAAAAGGTCCATTACAGGCCTTATAGCAATATGGCTTTGGGCTTAAAGTTGGCAAGCACCAAGAAGAATGGTTGAAATGCTTTCATGCAGATAGGTTTTCATGCTCAAACATCCTGGGTTTTGTTGCCATTTCTTTAATAATAAAATGGTCACTGAACTTTTACATTCCTGATTCATCAGTTCACAGTAACAAGAAAAACAACATTCTGCCCTACACAAGAGTCAGCTGAGTCTCTATAGATATTTTTGGAAAGAACTTAGATAACTACTTTTTAAAAACCCATATATCTAATTGGAAGGTGTAAAGAGAAAAGATACCCAGTGGTATCTAGTGAATGGGCAAGAGACAATGACCAAAAACAGAAATACAGGAAATTCCATTTAAACATAAAAATAGTATTTCATTGTGAGGGTGACCAAACACAGCAACAGGTTTTCTAGAGAGGTTGTGGAGTCTCCATTAATAGAAATATTCAAAACCTGACCAGACACAGCTCTGAGCAGCCTGCTCAAGCTGACTCTGCTCTGAGCAGGAGACCAGACAAGATAATCTCCAGAGGTGCCTTCCTGCCTCATTCTTTTTTAGCTTTATTCTTTTAAAGCTGAAGAGCTAGAACAGTACAGCTGGAAGAACTGCCTCATGAACATACCCACTCCACTGACAATTTTGCTACTGAATTTTTAGATTTACAATGCAGTGAATTCCTGGAAACCTCCAAGAAGGAAAACTTCAGAAATTGAGGAGTTTGCTTGTAGACAGCTCAGAAGTTAAGTTCTCACCTCATTTGTCCACCAACAGTGAGAAATGTATAGAGCCAGGTGATGCAGGCTACTTCATGGTAAACAACACCAGGGGGTAAAACCTATAATGCACCACTGGGCAGGGTACACAGAATGTACCTCTGAGGTCAGGGAAACCATATGATTTAAGCCGTAAGCTTCTGTAGAGCCGAAACTCCATCCTTGAGTGGTCTGTGTCCAACATGATCAACTCTCCCTCCTTGAGCACAAGCCCTCGATACAGGAGATGGGGTGTTAGCAAAGCTTCTGATTCCTGTGGGATCCTCTTTTAGATTGATATGTGCTTTTTGTTATAAGAAGGGTGGGCATAGAAAGAATTTTGTGCATCTCAGGAAGTTATGGTGCATACAAAGGTTTTAAACTCCATGGCATTTCTACTGCAGCAGTCTATATTTTCCAGGTAGTCTGTAATCATTACCACAGACAATTATATAGCAACATGTTTTTTAAAGTAGCTATTATTTACTTTATAAACTGCAATGACTCATTTAAAACTCTTGCTATTTATTATGTCAGAGAATACTTATTCACTTCCTAGAGGACCCCTGCCACAGTTAACTATAGCTTTTCTTTGAGTCATTATTCTCATTCCTGCATCTGCAGTCCTTAGAGAAATGTTTACTTCACCAATCAGTAACTTCATAAGACTATAATGCATAAAACAAATGAAAGAAAACTCTGTTCTGGAACATAGCCTTCTTTAGAAGAGTAGGCGCCTTTGAAATTCCTTTTAAATGCTTATGTGCGGTCACTTATTTTTAATCTGAGCCAACTACGACTCAGCCATAAAGCTGAAGAGCAAAATAAGTTAGCTTATTTAAAAAAATATATTTTTAGCTAATTTTAGAGGTGTTTATCTGAAAATAATTTCAAAATACTCATGTATAAAATATTTAACCATGAGGCTTCCTTTTTTTTTCTCATATCAAACTGCCACTGGACTTATTTTTTTGGTAATGACAAAAGGAACTCACTTCTGTTTGGTTTTTGTATTAGGTTCTTCTTCAGGTTTGTATCTTCCTTTCCATGACGCTTGTCAACACTTATGAACTACATGAGTCAGATAAAGGGTAAATGTAAGACATCTGATTGAAGTGAACTGCTGCATTCGGTTTCCATTTATAATTTCTTGATCCCAAGCCATAGCACTAGCCCACACTCAAGTAAGGGCAGTTTTATTAGTTGTCACTAGTCCCAAAGGACTAAGCAACATAATGTGAATACAGCCCTCCACAGACATAGCTCCTCAGCCATAGCTTTTTACTCGAAGAGCAGTAAGAGTAACGGCAGCTGATCTCTCTGGTTGCTGTTCTTTGCAGTCCCTTGATGCTTCCTGGGACAGGAATGTTTTGTCTTCCCTGAAGAACTGGCTTTGAACTCAGACAGTGATCTCCATTTAGCACCTCCAATTCTATGACCAATGTAAGACAAAAAAGTTTTAGTCACATAAGGAGGTGAATGTGTTTTTACAACCACATAAACATTTCTTACTGAATAAAATAACTCATTAGCTTTAGTTTTCTTTTGATGCTGGCCAGACTGTGGTTACTCTTGAAGGGTAAGAATATGACAAATAATATTCTATCTTTCATTTACTTAATTTTGCTGTTGAACATTTTTTCATTTTAGATGTCATTCACTTAGAATAAGGGCTTAGTTTGGCTTAATTTACTTAACCAATAGGCTTTCTAAGTTTAAGATTTCCACAGTCTCTTAAGGATTTTCAAGCATGACATATTGTTCTGCACTGGAAGGCAGCAGCTGGAGAAGCTTCTCTGTGGTCTGCTCATCAACACAAACACACACACCATGCACTAACCCACCCATCCCACCTCTACAATAGGTGCCAACAGTATCACCACAACCCAGAACCAGTGTAAAGTTCCTTGGCTCAGCTGCATATACAGAATTTGTTCCACCAAATTTACTTTCCATAATCATTCTCTGACATCCACCAAATTAATATTTGCTGTTTCCAAAAGCTGTTTCTGCAAAGGAATCTTGCCTGCAGAAATAATCACAGCTGGAATACAAATCTTATGTCTTTAGATATTCAGGACCTATAATGATTTGTAAGTGTTAGCCTTCAATTGAAAAAGAAAATAAATAAAACAATTTTTTGGAACTAAATATGCACCATAACTTGATTGATTTATTTGCTGAAATGTTTGAAATGCACATGTTTAATTTTTCATTTAATAAACCATACAGCTCCAGGGTAGCTGCTGAAAAGATACCTAGTGAGAACCCCTGTACTGAGAAAGTCAAATTAATCAAAGTCTTATGGAGAAGAAAGACCCTCAAGACATATTGTGATTTAAATTCAAATAAATCCACTCTTGTCTTCAAACACAAATAATTAACAAGAAAGACTAAAACTTTTATAAGAAGAATTGAATCTTCCTTATGGTGCAAAACATCATTTCTTGAGACAGGTAATACTATACAAATCTTGGGAGGGAGAATTAGACACTTCACTGTGAACACTCAGAAATACAAAAGAATGTGCAACACATCCCACCGTTCACTTTGCTAAACAGATATTTAAGAACTGTTTGAGCAAACAGCCTTCCAAATCCACCCTTCCTCCTAGGGCATAGGGGGTGACACTGGGACAAGATACAAACACCCTTAGCAAAGGCCATCCCAAAACACAAAGACATGAATGTGGAGATGGTTCTGACTTATCTTCATGACAAACTTCACCCCTGATCCTTGCTGGATGGGTGGTAGAAAAATGAATAAGTTATGGTGGGGGTGGGGTGCACAGCAGGATGGTTTTGTCCCTTTCTGAGCTGTTTGGAAACTGCACAACCGATCCTGCAGCCCCAGGGTCAGAGGTCCATTGTTATTTAATGACATCTGCTCAAGATGCTCCCAAAAGTTCCTTCTGGAGAAGAGCAGTCACATACTGTATAAGAGCTCAGTTCTCCAATGTCCTTTTCTCTTAAATCTCTAGCAGAACCCTTAGGTGTGGAAGGGATGGTTCTGCAGACAGAAATTAGACATTTCAAGAGCCTTTGTGTCTGAACTTCTGAGAACCGGGCCAAAGCCAGGCACCATTTCTGATGGCATCTTCAGCACAGAGGAGTTTCATGAACTCTGTATGCATGTCGTTACACAGTACACAGGGCTTTAGAGGCCATTCTGTCACGTCTTGTGTCTATAATTACTCCAAAAGTCCAAGGTGTCAAAGGCTTTTTTCTTTCTGCTTGGATGGAAATAGCCAGAGCTATAAGGCAGGTCTGGGAAAGACAACAACGTTGTCTTTTATTAAATGTTAACATTATTTTTAAAAATCTGATGTGAACTTTATATACAGTTTGGACTGATTATGCTTTATTTCGACAGCCGCATTCTCTGTTATATGTCTTCCATTTTATTTTACTCAGGAAGTCTTAAAGGTTTCCTTAAAGTGAGTGCAGGTTTATTTCCTTTCCACTTCAGCCATCCTTATCCTGAGCTGTGTGAAATAAGAGGAGGTCTTAAGTGTTTCTAAGCAATGGTGTGTCAAAGGGCAAAGCGTTTGGAAGCACTGCTAAAAATGGCAGAGCAAAGCATTACATTTTTCACTATTAACGTCTATGCCTAAACCATCTGTTAGAAATGAAGACCAATCTTAATATCCCTAGGGCAGCTGTTCTCTCATTTTTTGATCTTCATCCTCTATAACTCCAGGTTTTAATTACAGATAGGAGAACTATCATATCCAAATTAAGGCCTGTGTGAGCAGAACATAGGAAGAAACTCTAAATTAATTTAGACACAACCTAATATTAAAAAGGAAACCTTGGAACTGATGATTACTCATGCTAGAATTATCTAGTATTACTCAAGCTAGAACTGGAGATTATTATTCGATTAGAAGTAACATAAGACATAATATTGACCAAGTATTGTTCCATACAGCTTTGATGACATGTTCACATCAAGGACAGTTTGTGTCAAACTGGTCAAATATAAAAGTCTGAAACAAAACATCCAGACTCACTCCCAGGAACTCTGGGTGCTCAGCTCAGGAGAAATTATTTTTTACGGAAGCATCCTTTCTCAATGCTATTATTCTGTAGTCAACTTTCTATAATATATGTTCTACAGAAAGAATCATCTGATATATGTCTACCAATGACAGTATGCTTCGTGTGTGATGAATGTTACAGAAAAACATATTATATCCTGGATGGATGGAAATATGTTTTTTGTAACTTGTAATTCTCTGCAGAACTGGCTTAAATTAAGCTCAGTGGGTTAAATTTTTCATCTTGCTTCTTTCTCCTATATATCGTTACGGTAATTTCTTGCATGGGTTGCCTAATTCATGTAAGTGGCAAGAATCATTACAGCAGAATTTGATAAGTATTTCTGTATTCATTTCTTGTGACAAACAGATTTATGTGACAAATACATCTGACTTCTGAAAACTGACAACTGTAAAAACCAGTTTCAGACAGAAGGCCATCAATACAGTAACCAGGACTCATTCATGACCTCCTCCTTTATCCTCACAGTTCAATGGAAAAGCGTATGCTGTAGCCTTATACTTTAAGCAAACAGATTGTAAATTAGTGTTTAAGTGAACAATTTTGTGCTTCCTGGAAGATAAGACATTCTCATTATTTTGAATGAGAACCGGAGGAGGCATTAAATACTCAAGTGTTATATTCTGCTAATTTGGAAAAAAAAAAGAAAAGGTTTTTCTGCAGCTCACATAAAGTATTTGTCAGGTTACATTTTGCACTATATACCTGTCCTGGTTTGAAGTAAGACTGAACCAATTTTGTGTTCTGTAATTTTACATTTTAGCTGGGCCTCCTCTAACTCTCTGAAATTAACGGCATATTGTGGAGAAAGCTGCTCGTTCTCAGAATGTTAAGACCAATGTTTGTGCTAAATGCCAGGGAATGGTATGCAGAGAGGCCCTTGCTTATGCTTACTGCTATAACAACCAAGGTCAGCCAATTCTCGTTATTTGCCCCTTAGAGGGTCGGAAATGGAAAAATCATAGAGGGGTCACATCTATGAGGAGGAGTGGACAGGACAGGTGACCCAGACCTGACCAACTGGGGTATTCCATCCCATCTGCCCCATGCTCAGTATAAAAGCTGAGGGATGAAAGGGTCAAGGTTCTTCCTGTGATGGCCGACATCCAAAGAGGACCCTGTCTGTTCATCTGCCTTTGATCCCAATCTGTGTGCTCCTGACTCCAGAGCTGGAATCCAGTTCCCATCCGTCACTGAGTCCAGTCTGGGACATCCCCAGTGCCTGCCGGTGATGTGACTGTCATCCTGGGAGTTTGATACGGTTTTGTACACATTGTATTTATTTCATTATTTTCTTCTTTTTTATTTTAATATTAATTATTCATTAATGTAGTTTAGTTCATTCTAAAATTCTGAATCTCCTTATCCCTTCATTTCCTCTTTTTCTTTGGGGGGAGGGCCATCTGTTGGTCCGGTTGCGGTGATTTCAGCTGAAACCAGGACAGATTTATTGGTGTTTAACAGTAGACTATAGTGGCCTAAATTAAGTCTTTATTGGGGTTATATTTCACCTATTAATAGGATGAAAAGAGCAGGAGTATAGTATTATTTATTCATTCTTATTTCAGGAAAGAGTCTAAGATGACAAAAAAATTCAAGTTTTCTTCCCATAGTATTTTTTTCTTACTTGCAAAATCTTGGTTTTGGATTAGTTCCTGTTAGCACACTTTCTTGTGCCTTATAATATCAGTTTACCACTCAGTGTTTTCATTATAATTTATTTGATTGTAGAGTATTCAAAGTTATATTCATCCACCCTAACTTAATTAATTAAAAGTTATATGTCACCTTAGTCTTCTTTTGTACTCCGTGAAAAGAATCATAGAGTCATTTAGGTTGGAAAAGACCTTCAAGATCATCAAGCTCAACTGTAAACCCAACACTGCCAAGTCCACCACTAAACCATGGCACTAAGTGCCACATCCACATGTCTTTTCAGTGCCTCCAAGGATGGTGACTCAACCACCTCCCTGGGCAGCCTGTTCCAATGCTTGTTAATCCTTTCTGGGAAGAAACTTGTCCTGCTATCCAATTTAAACTTCCCCTGCCACAACTTGAGGCCATTTCCTCTTGTCCTATTGCTTGTTACTTGGTAAAAGAGACAGACACCCACCTTGCTACAAGAATAGAGGTCTTATTAGAGCGTTATTCTTCCCAGGCTAAATTAGAATCTCTGGAGAGGCATATTTCACTCCATTAAATATAAAAAAACCAGGGAATTTAGATATCTAACTTTAAATGTTTAAAGCTAGATGAGATTAATGCTACTTTTTTTTTTTCTCTGAAAACCGTGATTATCCTTTTTCCATATCAAACACTAAAGTAATCAAAATTGTCTAAATTTCTGTGCTTTCCAAAAAATATATTTTCTTGTTCTGTACATATCTTTTATCCAGACTTGTCACAACAGTCCATCAATGCAGCTCTAAATAGCAATTATTTTATGTCCTTGTCTTACCTACTCATTACCACCTCCTTGCCAATAAGGCGTTTTTCCAGTTGAAATTTTAAATACAGACAGATAAAATCAGCACACTCATATTAGGACCTTTTGCATGCTGTTTCAGAAGTAATAGACTTCATAATCCTTGTTTTTTCCTACTTGTGTTTGAAGAAGAAAACCCCAAGGGCATTTTAATTGTAGAATAATTATTTAACTATCTAACTTGTCTGGTAAGGAATCCAGACTGTTTGTATCATTACTGCTGAAGGTCTGTTTGTA
Organism: Calidris pugnax; assembly: GCF_001431845.1. Taxonomy (NCBI): domain Eukaryota; kingdom Metazoa; phylum Chordata; class Aves; order Charadriiformes; family Scolopacidae; genus Calidris; species Calidris pugnax. The sequence goes on from NW_015094510.1 coordinate 19,071,191, forward strand.
TCTCTTCAGATAAGATTTGCACTTTTTGAAAACCAGGCATCTTTCCCTGATGCTGATACACTAAAAACCAAAACACACAAGTATAAAAGAGTCAAAATCCATCAGTAGAACAAAACAGACACACAGAGAGGAGCCAAAATCAATTAGTAGTGGGAAACATTTATTTTTGCAATCAAAGCTGTGAAATTGCTATCTGCATTATCGTTAATCTGTCAATGACCATTTTCCTTCACTGTCTATGCATATAAAGCAACAATGATGTAAAGTTACCAACTGAGTAAACGAAAGAAATTCAGAAGCTCACTGAGTTGGAAAAACCACAAAAGGATTTTCAGACATTGTCTGTAATTGCCCAGGAAAACAAATGAATATCGACAAATGTTTCATCCAGACTGGAAGAGTGGAAAAGGGTGCTTTGTCCTTGCCTTGCTGGGTGATAGGCAGGGCTGGAGCTGCTGGAAGGGGGCTTTTTTGGTTTGGAGAAGAGGACACTGTAGAAATGTGTCCCAGTATGTGTTAGGCAGAAGTCATGCGAGAGGCGGGGGAAGCTGTGGCTGGTACCAGAGGTCAGAATGGCTCCCTGTTTTGTGCAGTAGAAATCCTTCACCACCATCACCAGTCTCACTTCCCAGGGTTGGGGGGCACATCAAGATTATATAGCTCAACAGAGAAGAAAGGAATTAAAAAAAAAAAAACAAACCAACAAAACCAACCAACAAAAAAAACCCAACCAAAAAAAGCAAACCAAAAGAGTAACTCAACCTAAAATCTTCCTAAAGTAGACTTTTTTCATGAAGAGTTGTTTCTGCACCGTACACTTGGCTTCCTATGTTATTGTGACAAAAGTTTGACCCTATATTGGGGCATCCTACATTCCAAAAATCATCTTCCAGTCTCTGAAAGTGAAACTTCATTCATGCGTACTGTCAGGTGCTTTGGTGTTGACTTTGACATGTCACATTTTCAAAGGTGTCCTGGCGACAGACTTTTAAAAGAATTTAAAGTTACATGGAACCGTAGGTAGCATAGTTCTCATACGTGAGAATGAATCTTCTAGGTTACTAAATAACTTTTAGAAAGTTTGTTACTCAGTGATTTACAAATCTATCATCCATTGAAAGTCAGTAGACTATCTTAATTTTTACTATGTCCCTTTCAGTTATAAATAGATTCATAAACTTATTTCTAAGTTTTGATTTGTATTGGTAGCATCTAAGAAGCTAAATCTTTGCACACTACTGACATTAAACAGTCAAAATTCTGACTTTCATATGAACTGTAGGTACTGATTATTTGCTTGGATGGCTTCAGAGTCAGCCACATAATACATACATTTTCTGATATGAATACTCCCCAGCAGCCAGCAGCACTGAAGTGAGAAAGTCACAGTCTAGTTATTTAAAGAGGTGGTTGCCATGTGTCTAATAGTTTATTAGCTATTATTTCATCAAAATTCAGCATATTCAGTACATTTAAAATTTATTTAATGACCAGCCAGATTTGTGCCATCTGTAACATATTCTTTAGCACCATAATGGTATTATCTATACTGCAAAGTGTATAAATTTAGCCAGTCACTCAAACAATCTGTTTTAAAATTTTATGCATGATTGAAAAGGAAAAGCTATCCCTCACACAAAAATTGCATTTCCTTTTGAAATAGTTACCTCCAAAGAAGATATTTCTGGCATCCAAGATATATCCAAGTACAGTATTTGGGCTTTTACTTTACTATTTCAGGTGATATGAGAAATTATAAAACTTTTTTTTTCAGAACCAGAGTAATCAAACAACGAGTTTGCTCAGCAGCACGATCCAGCAATTTTATACATAGGTCTTTCTATGAACTTTCAAGAATCTGATTTTTAATATGCCACACATCTGATCTTCTATGGATGCAGATGCTTGTTTTGTTCCATGGCTTTCACTCCCCAAAGCTAATACTACAGGCCAGTTCCTACTAATTCAGCTTTTCTCCAGCAAGAAATTGTCTGATACTGAAACGCTTGCTTGCAATGAGTACTGCCCACTCGACAAGCAATCTGTGTCACTTTAAAAGGCATTAGTCCGGCTCTGACTACCTATTGCACCTGATCCAATAGGTAGTATCAACCAGTCTCAATGCCAACCCACAGCAATGAGCTGTGTCACGTAACTGTAAGTTTTAGTGTTTTACAAGAACCACAAAATAAGTAGGAATCACACAAAGCTACAGATAAGGTCATCATAACATGAACAGTGACCACTCAAGTGATTTACTCTTGGTCGTTCACAATATATTCATGCATTCATTAGTACAAACAGGGATGATTTCGAAAGATGGATCTGTAAGTAAGCAAGAAGCATATTTTGTGAAGCTATGGGCTGTTCGCTGTAGTTATGGGAAAAAAAAATTCTGTCATTTTGATTAAGGTTTATTCTGAATACAATAACCCCTCCCCTCAGTGATTAAGCTAAATAAAGTATTTCAAAAGCCACTGGGTTGTATTGCTATGGTAACTCACTGAACTACTGAAATAATAATTGTGTGCCTGACATTACACACAAAGATTTCATTTTCCCTCCAAAATACAATACTGATATACTTAATCTTTTCCTCAACCCTTTCCTCACACCAAGGAGAAAATCAGTTTTCTCTAACCTCACAGCATTAAATCTACTGATTTGTCAGGGTAGATTATATCCTGCATGACTATGTTTGTGTAATTTTACTTTAGAACTCATGATCTTTAAACTGAACGAAGTTTCAGTTTAATAATAAAAGCTACAGTAGATGTCACCTCTTATGAGAAGTCACATATTCTAGAAAGGACTGAAAATAAAACTGTGCAAATGTTAAACTGCATCCAGACACAAATAGTACAGATTAAGCCTGACTGTGCATCCTTTGAAAAGTCTAAAATGCAATAAATGTGCTCATATGACTTGCTGAATTGGAATCTAAATCTGAAATTCACATTCATCTACCACAGCAACACTCTTTTTCTGTAAATGGGTTTTACTGAATCTATACAGAGTCTAGTTAAAGGGAGAAGTTTGATTTCCTTCAAGCTGATTTATATGATCTGCTTTAGAAATCACAGAATGACAGTATCATAGCTCAGGGAAAAAAGGAAAGTTTATGTCCTTTGGAAAAAGGGACAGGCTACTCAGGAAGATTACAAAGAAGTAGCAAAGTTATGCAGGGAAAAGATTAGAAAAGCCAGAGCTCAGCTAGAACTAAACCTGGCCCTGGATGTTAAAAATAATAAAAAGAATTTCTATAAATATATTAATAGCAAGAGGAGGACTCGGGAGAACCTCCACTCTCTCCTCGATATGGAAGGTAACATAGTGACAAAGGATGAGGAGAAGGCTGAGGTACTAAATGCCTTCTTTGCCTCAGTCTTTAGCAGTGGACTAGGGTGTCCCCCAAGTGCCCAGACCCCTGAAATAGCAGTTAGGGGTGGGGAGCAGGATGAAGCCCCCAAAATTCTAAGGGAGATGGTGAGGGACTTGCTCCAAAACCTTGACATAAACAAGTCTATGGGCCCAGATGGGATTCACCCAAGGGTTCTGAGGGAACTGTCAGAAGTGCTTGCAGAGCCACTTTCCATCCTCTACCAACAGTCGTGGCAAACTGGGGAGGTCCCAGCCGATTGGCGCCTTGCAAATGTGACGCCCATCCACAAGAAGGGTCGGAAGGATGATCCAGGGAACTACAGGCCTGTCAGTCTGACCTCGGTGCCTGGGAAGGTCATGGAACAGATCATCCTGAGTGTCATCATGCAACGCATGAAGGACACCCAGGTGATGAGGCCCAGCCAGCACGGGTTCACGAGGGGCAGGTCCTGCTTGACAAACCTGATCTCCTTCTATGACAAAGTGACTCACTTGGTGGATGAAGGAAAGACTGTGGATGTTATTTACCTAGACTTTAGCAAGGCCTTTGATACAGTGTCCCACAGGATTCTTCTGGAGAAACTGGCTGCTCATGGCTTAGATGGGTATACTCTCCGCTGGGTTAAAAACTGGCTGGAGGGCCGAGCCCAGAGAGTGGTGGTAAATGGAGCGAAGTCCAGTTGGCAACCGGTCACGAGTGGTGTCCCACAGGGCTCAGTACTGGGGCCGGTTCTCTTCAACATCTTTATCAATGATCTGGACAAGGGGATCAAGTGCACCCTCAGCAAATTTGCAGATGACACCAAATTGGGTGGGAGTGTTGATCTGCTGGAGGGTAGAGAGGCTCTGCAGAGGGATCTCAACAGGCTGGATGGATGGGCTGAGACCAACAGGATGAGGTTCAATAAGGCCAAGTG
>NW_015094510.1:19076219-19128949 GCF_001431845.1 Calidris pugnax
GATTTAAGAAACGTATAGACATGGCTCTTCAGGGCGTGCTCTAGTGCCCAAGGTTATTGGTTTATGGTGAGGTGTTGAGTGTGGGGTTTAGTTTGTGGGTGCGGTGTTTTTGGTGGGCGTTTGGTGTGGTGTGTTTTGGATTTGTTTTTTTTTTGTTTTTTGTTTTTTGTTTTTTTTTTTGTGGTTGGACTCGATGATCTCTGAGGTCCCTTCCAACCACCACAATTCTGTGATTCTGTGATTCTGTGATAGAATACTAGGTTGAAAGGGACATCAAGGATACCCCCAGATAAATTCCAGTATCTTTCTTACAGTTTTGTTTCGTGCCCTGGAAGCTGTATGTTCTAGGTCATAGAAAAAAGCTGTAAGAAGGACTCGTGACAGTTAGGATTGTACAGTCTATAAATAAGAAGAAGCTTAGAATTTTACCTTAAGCTGACAGCAACCATCACAAAGAGCTACCATTTTGTAATACATATCCTGGGGACTCCTCCTTAGCATTCTTGATAATGCAGACACTGCAATAAATGGCTTTTTGATTAATTGGAAGTGTGTTAACTTTCACCTGCACTGAAGTAGATTAAATGACCTTTGAAATCTGTAAAAGCTTTCCAGCAGAGTAAATAAGCATTTAATTGGACCATTTAGAATGCATATTACTGACAATTTGCTGTCATTTCAACCTCAACCAAAGAAATTATTTGCAAGGAGATGTGTTAACTAAACAGATGGTAGTCAGGGGATTTTTTGTTTGTTTGTTTGTTTTCTCTAGTTTTTCCTTTAAGTAGCAAAGAATCGAGATTGTGGGCACACAGTGCAGTTCACTATCTTACCATCTAATACCAGGGCAACCTTGAGATATTAGTGGGTGACAGCACAAACATCCTTAAAGTAAGCTTTTGCTGCTTCCCCGGGACCATGTGCTACATTACACTGCTGCTTGAATTGTTCATTAACTTCTATTGATTGGTTCACTCAGCTCTTATCTCAGTGTTGCAGTGATGCTTGCCATGTGCTGTATAAGCACAAGAAGTCGTTAATATTGTGGATCTTATCTCAGGCTGCGTTATCAGATGATGTGTTCATTCTCTGAGAACTGTTTGCCTATGGCAACAGCATCACCTGCTGTTGGACGAGGATTCAACATTTCTATTTCCTGAGGAATTTGCCTAATGCTTATCTTATTCTTCAGGGTAACTGAGCTGAAAATGCATATCAGGATTGAGGAATTAGACCATATAATCGATGAACTGTATTTTTTTAATAAAATATTGCTATATTCACTTAACTTTGGCAGTAAATAACAATTCGTATGTTGAGATCTCTACTGTCACTTTGACAAAGAGATAGCAGAATATGTTGATATCTGTGGTTGTACATTTTTCCCAAAATACATAAGAAGGCTCAGCCCATACTACAAAAAGCTTGTGAGCAATTTATTAGAAATAAACTTTCCCTTGGGTTTGCAAAGCAACATTAAAGACAGCTTCCTAAAGAAAAAAAGAGACATTAAATACTACAATTCTTATATTAGAGTCACATCTAGTAACTACATTTTAAATTTAATCATTAAGCATAAAAATTATAGAATAATTTTGTAACAACCCCCCCCCCCCAATATTTTAAAACCCCCGATATTTTAAAATATTTTAAACCCCACCATGATATTTTAAAAATTAGCAGTATCTCTTCTTCCTTCAGAATATGACTATAAAATAACATTTTCCAAGGGATCAGATTGATTTTACAACTTCTATTTACTTGCCTAAAATTGGACACCTACAGCTTCCAAGGATATCCAAGGATGAGTGTTTCCTTACATATTATGGGAGCCAAAGTATGGATTGGTATCTCCAACACTGAGTCTCAATAATGACAACTTTTTCTTCCTTTCTCCTTTCCTTCTCTCCCAAATTCAGATGTCTTAGAGCTGGCTTTGTGTTTCTCCATTTAGCAATGGTTTCTGTGACTTAATCCCCATACAAAAACACACTCTATGTCATGCATTTATTGGGAGATGTCATGGGGAAGAAAAATAAGAAATTACTTTGCTGAACACCTTACTTAATATGTTGATTAAGTTTGTGAAAATACAGTAATGAATAGAATAAGCTTAGTGAAAACAGTGGAAATATGAGGAGAAGAACCATTTGCAAAGGTGTGCTAAATTAAATTTAAATTTTAAAACAGAAATAATTGATATTTAGGAGCAGAGTCCTTTATCTAAGTCCTGCAGTACATGACCATAGAGAAATTAATGCAAAATTAGTACTGATTTCTTTTGAATCATAATACAATCATGTTGAGGTTTGTTTTCACTTTTGTTTGTCTTGTTGGCTGAGAGATTTTTGACAAGGGAGGCTAAGTTCAGACAGGAACGATGTAATGATTGGAAGAATTTAGTAATGGGGAAACATTAGAAGATTCAAATTGTATAGCTTGGCAGTGAGAAATCTAATGAGATTCATGAGAAGAGTCTAAAAACATTTGAATAAATAAACCCAACAGTAGGAGGAAAATTAATTGGGTCCTGCAAGTGTGGTGTAGCTATGCTTGATAGGATGACCTTAACAGAAGTGAAAATTTAGGCAGACTGCCAGCAAGAGGCCCTGGGGGCTAGTTACTGGGCTGGGAAATAGCGGAGGAAAAAGGTAATAACCCAGCTGATCACCAGAAAACATATGGTGCTATAAAGTAATCTTACTCAACACAGTTTATTTATAAGTGTTTATTCCCTAAAAAACAAACCACCCAAGAAAGGATGTAAAGGACTGGGTTCTTCTCATGGGACATTTGGATGTCTAGATGTTCGGAGTTTACTTCAAACAAGTTGCCTCATCTGCTCTGCTGTTTGAGGAGAGAGGCACTAACACAACACAAATCATCCGCATCTAAAATGTGAATTACCCTCTCTCCATCTGGGATAAAAGGGGAGCCAAGATGACTCGCTACTACTTTGAGATGGCTAAATTTATGTGATATGAACCCTAGTTTGAAAAGTGATCACATCAAAAATCATCAGTTGAGCAGGGTGATGGTGTTTCAGAAGTGAGTTAGGATAACTTAAAGTAAAACCATGATGTGACAGAAAACAGGTTAGTAAATTAAGGAAGTTTATTAACGTCTAAATATTGGTGATAGTGGAGGAAAAAACCAAGAGCCTTCTTGGACTATTTTATTTTAATATCCCAATGAGATGACTATGACTATCAGTCCATACAATCATGATCATCCTTTTCACAGGACCCACCATCAAGTCTTTCCTAGTTGCTTCCTTGAGGTTTATTTCCATTTCTTGTTCATGGCGATAATTGTATATCAATTCATTTTCACTAAAATAGGTAATGGAAGGAAAGAGAGGGCTGCCAGCAGCAAATCTCTGCCAGGCAGCTATATGAGAAATCCTGTGGTGAATGTTTTGGTGATAATCCTTCCCCTTGTAAACACACTTAACATTTTGGATCTTGCCCTCAGTCAAACCAAGCTTGATTTTATTCCTTTACAAACTTTCCCTTAAGGTATTATTAATATTATTATCATCATCACTTCCACTATCACTATTAAAATTATAGTTATGTTATATTATTAGGTATTTATTTTGTCGCTCTGGATTTCTGTGTATCCATGTAAACATCACGCCCTTTTCCCTCTATTTGATATTTAAACTCCCCACATTGTTACAACATTTGTCAAGTTCCTGTTTTCAGGTCCTTGTTTAGTCCTTTTATGGTCATGACTACCTTCAGTTTCCCATGGTTTATGGCCTACAAGTTCCAGCACGTCCCCGCTTATTAATTGAGCAGTACTCGGGGTTCTGCTCTTCAGGCCTCGTCCCACACCACATATTATATGAGTTTGTCTGGAAACCAGGATGCATCTAATTCAAGCATTGCTGGGTCCTTCACTACATCAGGGGAACTCCCTTCCCTTGGTAGTTTGTGTTAGTAGCCAGGCTCACCATGCCCTGCATTTTTTCAAATGTATGATCTGAATCTCCAGAAGGTACAAATTCTCACTGAATAAAATTGATTATGCTTTACATCTTTATCCCCAGTTGTTCTCTGCTAGGCACTCTCAAAGAAACAGACTTTTTATATGGCTTTTTTGTGTTTTATTTTATGGGGTTGCTAAGTGGTGCTGCAGTAAACCACCAGGTGTTCAACACTTTTTCACTGACTGCAGCTCCCTTACAACACTCCTGGTAAGGCAGATAGACAGAGATGCCACGCGCCCTGGCTCTGACTGGCACAGAACTCTTTTACAACTAAAAACTTAATCTCTAAGGTATATCACCTTGCACTTACAAACACAAAATTTCATATACATGTTACTGTCAACCCGAAAGTTTGCCTGAAAGGACAATGAGTTGCTTCAGTTCTTCTAGTACTTATCAATCTCATTCCTAAAAACAAACCAGTTTTTAAGAACAGACACCGAAAGTTACTCCAGATGCAAATTGCTGATCTAAGTGAAGTTCATGACAAAAATCCCAAATTTGCTGAATCAAGATTTCCAAGGAAACCTAAGGATTCAAGCAACAACTGCAGGATAGAGAGATCCTCTCTTTTAATCTTAAAACTCTTGCCCATTTGCTCTTTTCCACATGGACACATTCGCACAACAAAAAATAAGCACATAAAGTAGTTATAAAATAAAGAAGCAGAATATGTATAAAACATTAAACACTTTTAAAATAACTAAATGGCCTGAAACATCTGTAGGTTCTAACTGGGAAGGGAATATTTGACAAAACTTTAATTTCCTTCCATTCTTATTTGCTAAATTTCTGCACATCATCAGTAGAATTGGCCACAAGCGACTAATAGATCGATGCTTCTGTTACTTCAGCTTGATGTAAAGGTGTTTATTCAAACCCCTAAATATTGGAATGCAAGGATTCTTGCATCATATAGTTAAACTAATCCTCTTTTGTAACAGTAAAACAAATTACTTTATCATACAAAAAATTCTTAGTGCAAACAGTTAATTCAGCTTTGCGAAGACAACTTTTACAGAGTTCTCTCCACTAGAGGTCTCTAGAGAAATACAAGAAACATTTCAGACTAGCAGATACCTTAGATTTTCCTTCTTGACACTATTTACATTTCCTGGAAGATGAAAGTCAACACTTGGTCTATATTTCTTCCAGGTATTTCTTTGGGTATGAGAAATAGGATTCCTGTAGTTGGCCTGTTTTTTCTTCTTGATGCTTTTTGCTGCTTTTTTTTTTATTTGTTTGTTTGGTGTTTTGGGGTTTTTTTTTTGTCTCTATTTTTGTTTTTGACTGGAAGTTTTTAGATTATAAGTTTCTGCAATTTCCGTTCAATTGATGATTTTCAAGAAAGTTAGTTCCAGTTAAAGATGAGGTTTATCCATCTTAGGACCTGGACATTTTTACAGCACTCACTAGAACAACTGATTCAGTGATTTAGAGATTTTTCAGAAATTCAAGCTTATGATGATTATTTTTTTCCTTGTGTTATTTTCTTTCAGTAAACTTTATATCTGCATTGACTATTTTTCACTAACATTTGTCTCATTGAATACAATAATGTCACCATGGCTGCTTAAAGTTTTAATGTTGATTATCCCTTAGTTTGTTTAATTAATATGACTTTATACTTGCATATTTCTTCATCACCAGTTCTGTGCTGCCCTACTACCTCTGCCCCACGTTTGATATTTAATTTGACTTATAAAAGACCTTCAGATCTTTTCTTCTGTACGTCTGGAGTGGAAAGGGGAACTTTATAACGTTAATGTATGGAAGTGGGAAGCTGAATGTTCTCAGGCTCACTACTTGTTCCTGTTATGTCCATCTCCTATCACAATTAAAGATAAGTGGAAACAGAGAAAAGTAAGGTACTATTAATAAGAACTACCTGGTTAAGAATTACAGCCTACTGTACTCTATGCAGGGGTTCTTTGGGATTTCAGATTGGGTCACTAATCAGAAAGCTGAAAAAATTTGGCAATAAAAACTCTTGCCCTGCTCAGATCGCTCCTTCTTTAACCATGGTGGTTATGAGCTCTGCGAACAACAAGAGCTCAGTGCATGCAGCAGCATTGATTTCTTCTCATTTTTTGATGCTATGTGTTAAATGTAGAAGTGAAGAACATGAGCCATGCTGGGAGTTGAGAGACTCTGGAGGGAGGCATTCCTGAGAATACAGGTCACTGGAATAACTCTAGGACTTTCCAAAGTTTGTCAATTTAAAGAATATGTTCTGAACTTTTTCATCTGTAGGTTGAGAACTGCAAACGGTAATCAACTGAGGCCAATTAGCAGCTTGAACCATCATAGATAAAAGCTGATATTTCTTGATGTATTTTGTGCTGCAAAAACTAGAGACAAAAGCTCTGAGAGGAATAGGAGCACAGAAGTGACTTTTAATATTCCCAAATATTTGTAATATTATTATTACAAAACTTGTAATATTATATGACAGAGTTGACCCATCACCTTCATCAGCTGATCTGACAGGGATGGTTTCTGGCATGGAGTTTTACTGAGTTCACACACAGTGACTCTAGAGATGCTGATATTTCCATGAGCTATCTTGAGTCATTTGAGGTACAAGTGGCAGTAGAAAAAAAGTCCACCTACCATTTAACCAAAAGTCCCTGTTCTTAAACTTAGAAACCATTAAGTTTTATGGTTATATGACAGGTTGCTCCCAGGTGTGTCAGTCCAACACTGCATCCGTTTCCAGTTATTCACCTCACTAGTTGCTCTGGTTTAGAGAAAGAAACTGCAGCAACATACTGCCATTACGACCCACCTTACTTTCATAAAGACCTGAAATGATCTATAGATTATACCTTGAAACAGTATTCATATGCAAAAACTTCTATATAAATGGCAGAATTTTGTCCTTGACATGAAAATTTCAGGTTTCCTGGATTGCAGTCCAAACACTGTCCCTGGAGCCTTAAGACTTTCGCTTCACTGGAGGCTTGAGCTTGTCTCTTCACCCTTCTGCCTCAGTCCCCTAATTTACAGCTTGGAATTATGTTTTCCATTTACTTCACAAGAGGCTCCTAAGGACTGACTAATAAGTATAAAAATTTATATATTTAAATTTGCAAATCGTGATTTTTGTATGATTACATAAAGCAGTGAATAAAAGCATTATGTAATAGAAACTGTTATTATGAGAATTAAAATTAATATTTAAGCTAATACTGCATTTAGTTATATAACTACTTCATAATCAGAATGTGTGTTAATACAGCTTTTTTTTTTTCCTCGGGACAAAAATACTATTCCAGTTCATTGACAACAGTATTGTTTAGAGCTTTCATCAGCTTCACTAGTTAAACAGCTCATAGCTGATAACTGTGAGGCATGGAAAACAAAGAAGAGCAGTGCAGTTCTTATGGGGACAATGTCTTCCTCTGGGTTTGAACAAAACCACACGCGATGATCACGACCTCTGGATGCTTCAGTGCTATAAATACCAAACCATAAGTCAAAGTCTGAACTTCCCAAACTTTCTTTGCTGTTGTGTCAGCAGAATAAAATGCCAAGCCCTCTGTAATAAGGAAGAAATTAGTCAACTGGGGATTAAAAAAATTGGTTTATATGGTTAATGTATGGTACTAATTTAGATTACTGAAGCTGGCAGTGAAGGCTGCTGTTCTAAGGAGGGTGGTACAAAGTTTCAGGTTGATCCTGTGGTTCCCTCCCACCACCTTCCAACATGCATATAAGTTGTCAGCTCTCCAGACCCTTTGCCAGTTCTCTCTTCTAAACTTGCCAGAAGCAACAGAGGACTAAAGATGAAGCTCTTTTTCTTATTCACCTTTTCCACTTTTTTATTGTCTGCTTTTGAACAAGCAGCTGCTTCTGCTCACTATGACAAGATTTTAACTCATAGTCGAATAAGGGCACGCGACCAAGGGTAAGTAACTGGGTTTTATTTCTATTTTAAAAGGGAGTTTGTTAATCTTTATTGTCCCCTTTCTCCTCACTTTATTTTAAATGATTTTTCATTACAAATTCCTACTATCATTCAAGGAAAACTTTCTCAATTAATTTTATAGAAATTGTGCCTAAATAAAAAGCTTTCTGGGGAGTTTCAAAAGGAGACAGAATACTGTTAAACTTCATAAAATGTGGAAAAATTTAAAATCACCACTTCTTCATGAATAAAATGTATGTATTTTAGAATCACTGAAGTTAATTACAGTTCACAATTAATGTATTAGGATATCAGCTATGTTAAATATATATTTTCAAATGTTTGAATAGGGTTGAAACCTATCCCACAGTATTGACTTATATTTTTATTCGATCACAATGAAAATAATGAACTCTATTTGAGTACTTTCTAACATGGGACTATATACAGGGAGCCCTTTGTAAAACTTCTGTTCCCACTATAGCAATGTGGCGAGCCACTCGGCAGGGTACCCAAAAGACAATGCTTACAAGCCAGGCTGCTTCAAGACATGGAAATTATTTGGACAGCTGGTGTCAGGGAGACACATGTGTTTAAACATATTTTCCTCCAGTCTTCTTAAGTGAAAAACGTTCTGTGAAGAAGAATTGTTTACCATCCTGCCTTTCTTTGTTGAATTCCCTCTGCCTGCTACACACACAGGCTGAGATTTTCAAATAAAAAAGTTTGCCGGCTTCCCACTAATGTGAAATATATGTTCTAACTTTTGAACTGATGATTATTTTTTTTTTTTACTTGTAGAAGTATAAAAACTAGTGACAAAATGCCTTTGCTGTATGGAATTTGCCCTTAAGAAATACCTCTTCTGTACACTACCATGCTAAGGAAAAAGCATTCCTCATTTGAAATCTGTGACTCCTTTTATTTACGTGCCAATTTACCCTTTGGCCCCCAGCAATTCCCAGAATGTTTACTTAGGTGCCTGCGGTACTCCAAATGGTTGGTAATCAAAATAGCTGATTGATTTACAGAAGACAGGGTTTCCTTCTACATAAAGAACAAGGCACTTTTCTTCCCCATCTCCCCATGACCTTCAGCTGCACAGATGTGTACAAGACAAAAACTTTAATGAAAAGAGCCTGATGGTATTCACAGCTCAGTCCATGCTGGCTGGTAATTAATTCACTTCGCATGGGGAAGGGAGAAATATAAGGCATATTGAGGCTTGACTAGGCACAGCTGGGGATCACTGCCCATCAGAAACAGAGGATCAAACCAGAACAGAGGGAAATCTTCTGTCCCTGCTGGGAGGGTGGGATTGCCAAGGAACCCAGCTGGGCAGTCCCAGGAGCTTGCGCTGTGGTTGATTGAAATCACACCTGCCCTGGGAACTGAAGCCAGATGTTCACTTTTCACTTTTGCTCAACAGAAATGGTATTTGTTGCTATTTTGTATAAAACTTTTGCAAAGATCATAAAATTGTAGAGTCACCTGGGTTGGAAGGGTCCTTTCAGATCATCTAGTCCACCCATCAACCTAACACTGACAAAAATCATCACTCAACTATATCTCTAAGGACTATGTCTACTCATCTTCTAAATATTGCCAGAAATGTACAGAAACTTATTTTTAAAATGTTTGTCATTCCCGCCCATAGCCCAAATGTCTGTGCCCTTCAGCAAGTTATGGGAACAAAAAAGAAATACTTCAGCACCTGCAGAAACTGGTACCAGGGAGCCATCTGTGGAAAGAAAGCGTGAGTATGCTCTGTTTCAAAACTGTTCCCCACTCATTAAGAAAATATACTGTATCGTTAAAAAATTCTCCTTTTCTCAGAGACAAGCTAACTGTTTGTTTCAAATGCAGACACGGGAAGAATTCAGTTTCAGTTTTACAGGGTTACAGTTGCTTTTTAGCTGCTTCTAAGACCACCTGGATAACTGATCCAATAATTATTACCAGTAACTATCCAATAATTATTATCAAAAGGAGTGGAAAGTCTGAAAATGACAGCATACTGTATAGGTTTTTTTAAGTTTCAGAGGCTTCAAAGTATTAGTTTCAGCAATAATTCTCTGAGTTAAATATTCATATCTCTATTTCAAACACAAAAGACATGTGAGATTAAGTGACCTACTCAAAACCACAGAGGGACCTAATAGGCCAGTTATGAAAAGAACTCAGCACTGGCCAGCAGAGCTGTGTGCTCAGACCACACCTCTCTATAAAGAAAAAAAAAATCAAAGTATGATTGTGGATACAGATTAAATCTGGGTGAGTCTGGCTTTCTTTTGGAATCTTTGTGCATATTTCATTTCTCACTTCTCATAATGTAAGTCATTGCCATCTCTGCGACAAGATGTCAAAGTCACTACTGCTTCGTCAGCCATAGAGCAGCTTCAGAGGGTAAACACATAAAAAATCCTGAACTTGGTCTGCCCAATTTGTCTCACTTAGTATTAAGTAATTTAACAGAGATTGACACTGTTTACCCAATACAACAAACTAATGTTTTTCTCACGTACCACTTTTTCTCTTGCTGTTACACAATTATTTGGATAAACTTCTCAGCAGTTGTTGACACAGGAAATCATTATTTTTATTTTCCTATTATTCTCTTACAAGGTCCAAGTAGGTCTGGGGTGACATTTTCAGAAAGGCTTGAGTGAACGGGCAGTCCAGCCTTCAGTTGGAACTCTGTCTTAGGGTATTAGAAGTCTCTCAGTGAAAGCCTATAAAACTCTTCCAAATGACCAAGTAATATTTAAGTACACAATTTGAGTAGTCACTGAGAGATTGTATGCCCTAAAACACAAAGATATTAAGTTATATTGATACATGATGCAAATTATATGTAAGGCGAACTTAACCCCATTTAAAGTAAAATTTTAATTTAGAACTTCTCTAATAAACATCAACCACTGTTTTAGATGTTAATGTAACATGGAATAGAGCTTTTTTGTTTCTGTGCCAAAGGCTTCCTTAACCAAGGTTAATATGGAAGAAAAATATCCAATGTTAGCAACATAAGCCAGTTGAAGATGACTTCCTCTGTAAACAAGCTCTTAAGTTTTCTTGAAAATGTTTTCTGATTAACAATGGTTCACTAAATAAACTAGAGAGGACATATCGAACAAGTGATTGATAATTTGCAATTAGTCACATTTTTATTCTCCTGATTGTCAAGTCATGGGTAAATAAGATCCATATTTTCCAGCCCATCCTACAAGTGTAAAAAAATAGTTTCTAAATACAGAAACATTGATAAATTCAGGGAAAAAAAAAAAAAAAGATATATATGACTAAACAATTACACGTATCTCACATTGAATCCAAGTGAGTTTCTATAAACAGGATACTTTTATGTTAAAACTGCAACTATAAGACTTTCTAAATTTGTATGAAATTCATTGAATGGTTCTTTAAAGAAAGTAAAACAATTCTATGTTGACACAGCATTAGATGTAGGTGCATTCTGAGTTTACACTGGGGAATGGGTTGAGGCACAAAAAATTATGCAGAGTGTGAATGCATCACTAGTAGTGCTAATACGGCTACAGTCTCTCATGGTCTTTTCATGTCATGTATGTGACACTTTTAGAATTACAGAAGTATCCTTTTCCTGTTCAGTTTTTTCATTTTTCTTCAAAGCCAGCTTTACGTTTTCATTTTTCAGCTGACGAACAATTATATTCATAGTTCTTCTTGAGCACGATCCCTCTACTTACTAATGTAAAACTTATTAAAACTCCCAAATGATTACTTACGCGAGAAAAATGCCTCCAGTAATGATTTTTTCCACTGTTAAAATCAGATGTGTAAATCAGATAATAGTCAGGCAAGGACCTGAAATGGACTTGTATTGTGGTTTCTACTGCTCCTGTTAGGTGTCAGAGGCTTTGCATTTTTTGAGATTCCTGAAAGATGGTACATGTCATAGCATAGTGTTGGAAAATATCCTTAGGAAAAAGTCTGATGGAAGATGTAGGAGGAGCACCTTTTCTTCCATTTTCTTTCCGAGAAAATGTTTTCAGTTGTCTGACAGCATACCATAAATCAACGGAGCTGTTATACTTCCGATACAGTAAGACACTGATTCCAATACACAGCCTTGCCTTTCAAGCACTGTCATGGCTTTGAAGTCTGAAATCTAACGTCAGCCTAGACATGAAGAATGATGTTATGGCCCCAGTAGAGCTGAGGAAAAGACACGATTTTCATGGGCCAAGCTGTCACCCTAAGCTTCCTGATATTGCAAATTTTATTGGTTACTAATTCCTTACTTAAGGAGACAGAAGAAAGTAACAGCAGTAATTTAGAGTGAACATGGCACAAATCATAATGAACATCCTACTCAGACAAGAAATCTGATTATTCTAAATCCCCAGAACTTTCTTTGGAATGTAATTGACTGTCTGGAATCCTAACAGATCACTCCCATTTTGATTTTGGCTTTGTTTTAATAAGCGAATCCAGACAGGTTAGAATTCATTTTTTGTACAAATTACAGATTTTTATGCGTTTGACGATGGTAGTAATGACCAATTTCCAGTCATACTAGATTGTGTATGGTCATTTGTCCCACCTCTACCTTCAATTTTCTCAGGATTCAAAGTTTTTTAGGTTTTATCAGAATCTTTCCTTCTCCTCCAGGTGGCATTATAATACTGACTTCCCTTTCCTTCAGTGGACATGTTGCAACTCATCCAAAATACTTCACCTTTTGAGTAAAGTCTGCCATACCACTGACTTCCTTGGCACTACATTTTATTCCCCTGCAGACACATTGGGAAGAAGGGTATTTCCTGAAAATTACTTAAACTGAAACTTGGATGCTCTCAAAGTCAGCTTTGGAAAACAACTTACTCCTGTGGTTTTATTCCTAGATAGATGTCTTGTCTTCCTATGAGAGAAAGTCTGCTCTCAGCATAAATCTGACAAGGAATTCATAACTTCAGAAATGAGCTATGCGGTGATGGTTACCTTCATGTGTCAGGAAAAATAGTTTGAAGAAATAGGCTGTTTGGACTCATTGAACTGAAGTCAGGTGGTGACTTTGTCCTCTTCAATGAGTAGAATTTAGAGGAATGTAAGCTGTAAAACATTTTACAGAGCCTGTGTAAGGCAAGAAGCCTACTACAGCCAGCTAGAGGAGGACTTTGAGAAGTGAGGCTGGGTAGATTTGGTCACGAGAGTCTACACAAAACTGTCCCCTACCTTCTCCCTCCTCTTTTAAAATTTTTACCATTGCACAAGCACTCACAGAGCAAGGCTAGAGGCGGGGAACAGTGTGTATGAGAGTAAGTTAAGTCTTAAAACTCCTGAGGGTTTTTGGTTTTTTGTGGCTGTAACAGAGCATGTTATAACTTAGTCTTAGCTGTTAATGGGATGTTTATACTCTGTGTCCTCAAAACAGAAATGTAGACATGACTAAAGAGGTTCCTGCAATAAGAATATTAATTCCAAAGGACAATGGCTCTTCTCATGTTAATATCACCATGTTAACAAGTCCTCCCTAATTTATACATATGATCTATAAAATGGTAATTTTAAAATGTTTTTATTATTTACACTTCTTACCTGCTGCTGTGAATTTCCAACTGGCAACTTAAAGACATGCTAATATTGAAGTCCACTAGACCAGAAGTCTTTCCACTGTTTCTCTGCAGTATTTTATCTCCATGCCAGCAAGGAGTAGAAACAGATGAGTCACAGAGCTAATCTGAATAAACTGAAAACTGGCTCTGTTAGCCAAGAATAGCAAGGACATAAGGTAGTGTTGCTTTTCCCCTTTTTCATTTGGAATATACTCCTTTGGATGAGGTCAGAACAGCTTTGTGCCAAAAAAAAAACAAACACAACCAGCCAAACAAAAGAACTTACCCCAAAACAAATAAAACCCACCAAAACCTCCAAAAATTCAAGAATGCAGCATTGCTTGTTATCTGAGTAGCTGTTTTCTTCATTTGGGCACCATGTTACATTGAACTAGTAGGGATATACAGATGAGTATAACTTATGGTGTGAGATGGGTCTTTCCCCATGTACCGCGTCTATACATGAATGGTGCTGAGAACTGCATCTTGCACTGAGTTTGATCTGGTTCTAACCTTATAGAATCATAGAATTATCATAGAATCATAGAATTGTCCAGGCCGGAAGGGACGTCCAAAGGTCATCTAGTCCGACCTCCCTGCAGTCAGCAGGGACACCCCCAACTAGACCAGGTTGCCCAGGGCCTCATCGAGCCTCTCCTTGAATATCTCCAGGGATGGGGCCTCAACCACCTCCCTGGGCAACCTGTTCCAGTGTTCCACCATCCTCACAGTAAAGAATTTATAATGGGATCCTCTGTACAGACCCCTTTTCTCCCACTCTATCTTTCTTGCTACATTTTAAGCACAGCTGATACATGGGCCTTCTAATTGCAGTCAGCTGTAGGGGAACATGAATACTGTAAGTGGGAATTTACAGTAACCCTTGATGACTGAAAAAAAAAGCCTGGACTGTATATAATGAAATACATGATGAAAAAGGCACTGATCTTGTAATGTTTGGCTGAAGAACATAGTTAAGAAAGAAAATGTTTCTTCAGCCAGTTTTCTGCCTTTCATTAAGTGTGTCATTGTTGGATATGGTAAGAAGACTAATCTTGCCATTTTATTCTATGCTTTTAACTCAGCTTCCTCTTTGCTTTTTTCCAAAAGATAATTAGGACTGTAATCTTTCATAGGGTGAAGGGTAGATATTTTCTACTCCATGGAAAGGAAAAATATTTTCTCATGACAAAGCAGTTCACCCAGTTGGAAGAACATTCTGACTCCTATTCTGTTAAACAGTTTTCGTTAATCAGATTTTTTTTTTTATTAGCATCTGGCAGGGATACAACAAGGAGGAGGAGTATAGGGTTAATTTCCTTATTAGTTAGAAAATCTGTAGCCTAAACTGTATGCTCTTCTTGCATTCCAAAGAAATAGCCATTCAGTGAAATGCTTTAAAGAAAGAAATATATTAAAAATAGCTACACAAATGCTTTCAATATATGGCTTCTCAGTTGAAAAGATGCACGTGGCAGAAGGGTGGATATGTCATCTCTGTTTATGTATATGAGGAAATGGAGGCAAATACTTTCATAACAGAGAGAAATGAGAGACTGGCTTTTTAAAAAATATTCTTTAATCTTCACGAGTTCTTTCAGAATGCTGTCAATTACAGATTTATGATCCTTGCTTTTAAAATAATTCTTTGTAATGTTATTGTTCTTCTAGTCTACTTTCATTTTTTAATCTTGTTGTGGTTTATCTCCTGCCAACAAATAGGATCATGCAGCCTATCACTCACTCACGCATTCCCACCCTCCCAGATTGGTAGAGAGAAGAGGGAGAAAAGGAGGGGAAAGGGAAAAAACAACAACTCGTAGCTTGAGTTAAAGTCATTTTAAAAGAACAATAATGGAAAAGGAAAATAACAATATTAGTAATAATGGTAAAAGAATACACAAGACAAAGTCTTTGGTTGCCCAAACCAAGCAGAGATTGCAGATTCCCTTCCCCCAGCCAACACCCATTTATATACTGAGCATTTCATCATTATACGGAATATTCCATTGGCTATTCTATTATTCTGGATATGCTCCTCTAGCCTCTATGGGAAGCTGAAAAGTCCTTGACAAATATAAACATCACTTAGCAACAACTAAAACAATATACATTATTGGCATTCCTTTCATACCAAATCTGAAAACACTGCAACCACAGCTGAAACCGGGACAAATACCTTTAAGCAGTTTGGATGCTGAAAGTCTTAGGTCCAATCTTTCATTTGAATAAGCTCTTCATTTTATTGTTTTTGTGGTTAAAGTTTTGTCACCTTTAGTTCATGAAAAATGGGAGAA
Source organism: Calidris pugnax (assembly GCF_001431845.1). Lineage (NCBI taxonomy): Eukaryota > Metazoa > Chordata > Aves > Charadriiformes > Scolopacidae > Calidris > Calidris pugnax. The sequence goes on from NW_015094510.1 coordinate 19,092,018, forward strand.
GTGTATTCAGCTGCCACTAAAGACTCTACAAATTAGATCTGGAATATAGTGGTAAAAACTCAGCAAAAACCTTCAAGGAATTACTGTCCAAAACTCTATCTCTGCCAACATCGGCCATAGCTATAAAAATAAATCTATTACGTAAAACTGTGATAGCAATTTTTTCTTGTCATTCACAGTGTATTGTAATTTGAAAAGTAATATCTGAAGTCTAAAGACTTACAGTTTGTTTTGGACTTTGGTAAAATTGTATCATTTGTTGGCATTCTCTCTCCCAAGGAGCCAATATCAACTCCATAATAACTTTAGTGAATTTGCACTTTCCTGTAAGAGAGAAGAATCTGTCAAACATATCTGTGGTCGACCTTTTATTTCTGTCTTATTAATTAAGACAATGTTATAAGAGCATCAATGCTAAATTGAGTGTTACAGTATAGAATTACCAGTTAGTTCTAATTTGCTGTTATGTACAGTTTACATGTATTCAAGAATGAGAATATTTTATTGACATCTTTATATAACAGTTCCTGGATCCTGATATTGCTAAATTCTGTGTATGCTGTGATGACATACTCTTTTATCTCTGTTCTTGATTTCTCGTGGTCTGGTTTTCATCCTCACTACATTTACCAGTGAACTTTCCCTTGTGTACATCCATCCAGTCTTTAGTGACTTCCTTCTCTATAACCTGCTTTATGTCCGCTCTTAATTAGTTCTCTCTCTCATTCTTGAGCTTCTTCAAAACTTTCCTTGAAAAACTGAGGCTCTGCCACCCCACTTTCACCATACAATCCACCGGACCTTGTCCTAAATATCTGTTTAGTTCCTATATCCAGTATGTAGGTGATGTCATGTACTTTTGTCATTTTAATTTATATTCCATTAATTTATTTTTTTTTCTTTTTCCTTTACAACCCTGCTGCTACCAGTTTCTCTCAATGTCCTCACTTTCTACATTTCTTCAATCCCATCTAATCTTTTCAAAATAGACCACTTAAATTAATTTTCTTCAGCTGTTCTTTTCCACATCCCACTTAAACTTAATGATGGCAGGCATTCTGTAAATTCAAAAGCCTTGCATTTAGTAAAATACAACTAATTGGTAGTCTATCCAGAAAAGGTTGAATGAATAAAAGGGATGAAGATCTGGAGAGTGTGTGCTTACGAATGAAAAATTAATAATAAAAAAAAATTAAAATCAGACTTAGCTAAAATTAGTATACACTTGTCCAGTATATTATTTCATTGTGAATTTGTCTATATCCCACAGAACTGTCTTATATGAATGCTGTCCTGGCTATATGAAGATGGATGGTACGAGAGGATGTCCTGCAGGTAGAGGCTTATTTTCATATGTATGGGTCAGTGTATGAGAAGTATTACAACACAGGAGACTTTGCCTCTTTTTAAGAATTAATGCTTGAGAACATACAGCTTTTTTAAGTACGGCCAACAGTTAAAAATTAACCAGCACTGAATTTTTCTGCTCCTTCCAGTTTCTGGATTGGAGAGGAATGATAGTGTCTTCAGTTCCCAAAGCTGCCAAAGAAGAACTTTTATTCCTGTTCCCATCACACCCCAGACATGTGGCATATGTAAATTCTGTTTATTCTTTTTCCTGTAAATACTTGAATCTTAATTAATAGAAGAATGTTATAGGTTTTAAATATACTAAGGAGTGAAAATTGATACAGGAATTATTGATTTCTCCTATTTTTGCTATTTTGTTTTGCATAAATAAAGTCAATTGCAGCAGGGAAGAGTAATTTCAGAAGAAATATATCTCATATCCCTATATCTGAAATAATTATTTTACATTTGGTAAAAGAGTTAGGCATATCTAAGGCAGATTTTAGTTTGTTTTGATGAGTTAATCTCACTTTAGATGTTTACATTAGGATGAAGTAAATCCCACTCTAGAATTGCCTGCTCCGCTCCATGACCATTAAGAGTCAAGATCTAATAGCTCACACGCAGATGCCTCACTTCTAGATGTCCAAAATTAGGAGAGATGAATCCTGTTCTCATGTTGCAATGTTTTAACTGGGATACTATGACCATTCTTACTCTCTGGATGAATCAATGTACACACAAACCACACACTGGAAGAAGAGCAAGAGACCTCACAAGAAGAATTCTAGTCCACCGTAACTAAATGTTCCCCTTTCCATTGACATTTTTGTGATTTCAGATGGAATTTCCTCCTGTCCCCAACAGATAGCTTCCCATTTAAGGTTGAGTTGGCACAAAACCAAACAGCTCTCCTAAAGAAAACATTACAATATCTGCTTTTGTTCGATCTAATTTTTCATTAAGCAACCAAAAAAAACCAAGCAAGCAGATGTGCTTGCATGGGGTTTGAATATGTTGTCAATGAAATTTAATCCAAGCACACTGTTTAATATTGATTTAAGCAGTTTCAGAGAGGCAATGCTATTGTCCAACCAAATGGAACAAAATATATCTGATTGTGAGAAACTGAATGACTGAAAAGTTTACATTATTCTTATTTCATGTTTATTTTAGTTGCTCCCATTGATCATGTATATGGTACACTTGGTATTGTGGGAGCTACCTCCACGCAGCACTATTCTGACATATCAAAGCTGAGAGGAGAGATTGAGGGAAAAGGATCATTCACTTTCTTTGCACCAAGCAATGAAGCCTGGGAGCAATTACATTCAGTAAGTGCATGTGTGTGTGCATGTGGTAAAGTATTTCTCTTTCAGCTAAAGTTTTAGCTGCAACAGCTATTATATGATAAGGTAGACTAGAAAAAGTATTGGTATTTTAGATATAAAGGAACATTACAAATGTTATAAAAAAATAGTTTGCATTTTTAACATACTGCTGAAGCTAGAGAGTTTGAATTTATTTTAAGGAGGGCTTAAATTAAGTCTTCCATTTGTAAGCAAATGAGACTAAAGCATCATTTAAGTGGAGCCACATTGATAGGTATCAAAGTTGTGTCTCCTAACAAGGAACAGCCATTGTTGAAAATATTGAGAGCATGTGTTAAGGTAAAGCAATAAGTACATCTTCCTGACTGGAAGAATCTTTTAAAGCTTCTGATTAAATTCCTTTCTTCTTCAGGAAATTCTCAGGAATTTGGTTGACAACGTAAATATTGAACTGTATAACACTCTCCACCACCACATGGTAAACAAGCGCATGTTGACAAAAGATCTTAAGAATGGCATGACTCTGGTGTCTATGTATAATGACCAGAAATTACTTATTAACCATTATCCTAATGGGGTAAGTTTATTCTCTTTTTTTACCCCTAGTAAAATTATTCAGTTATAGTTATTACTCTTTCATTTATTTCCTTCTATAGCTAAGAAAATAGGTTATAGAAAGTTTGACATCTAGTTGCCACTGACAAAAATAAGCTTTCTCAAAGAAATTTTGTCTGCTGTGTAGACTAATCATTCAGAAAGAATTAATGAACAAGTGCTGTTTTCTGTTTAGAAACCAAAGTTCAAACAAGAATGAACTGTCTTCCTAAAAGACAAGACTTTTGTGGCCAAAATATATGTTATAAAAATCTCAGAGCAAAATCTACTATTAATCTTCATATGTTTACAAAACACTGTAAAACAGATCTTTTATTTTAATTGGAGTACACAGTAAAAGCATTTAAGATTGTAGGGGATACACATCCATTATTTGGTTGTAAAAAAAAATCATTTCTATAAATGCTAGAAATTTGCAACTCAGTCATCTTTGTTGCCTTAAATGCATCAAAATGTTTGTGTTTACGCAGTTTATGTCAGTAAAAAACAATACAATTACCATATTAACCACATATGGGAAGAAAATCTGAATAATTGCAACAAGAAAAAAAAATGAATAAAAATTAATGTGTCCTGAATAAATCTTTCCAGAGGCTTAGTCAGCTTTTCCTATCTTACAATATTTTACTGTAAATTTAAAATATAAACTGAAGGAACAACAATAAATACAGAAAGTACAGCACATACATTGCCAATCTGTAAGAATCAGATTCCAAATATATGATCAAATTAATGCTTAATTTTCTACTACTTGATTCTGTAAATATAGGTTGTTACTGTTAACTGTGCCAGAGTCATCCATGGCAACCAGATTGCTACCAATGGTGTTGTTCATGTCATTGATCGTGTCCTGACTCCTGTTGGAAATACCATTCAAGATTTCATTGAAGTTGAGGATGATCTTTCATCTCTTAGAGTAAGTGGACAAAAATAAAAATGCTTCTCTGGTCTTTTATTTTTTCTTATTTCTTTTCCATTTCTGTATGATACCTGGAAATAAGAAGAGTTAGTTCAGTAAGAGATGCAAATAAATCAAATTAAGAACACCAGCTATTATTGCAAGTCTAACTATATGAAAATGCAAAGTATATTTTACATAAGGAGTCTGCTTCTGCTCTTTGTGGACCAAATAAGATCACATCAATAGAACAGAATGTGTTCCTGTACATAAAATGTGAGTCTTCTCTTCAAGCTCTGAGGTAATGAAATGTCTGAGCATAAATTACAGTGTCTGTTGCTAGATGAATATGAATAATTTCAAAATAGACAATCTAATATGGTAAAACATCCAAGTAAATTTCAGAGCGTAACTCATAGCATGTTTTAGAACACCAGCAGATACATGTTGAAAGATGTACAACATCTTTCATGTTCTTACAACATGTGTACAACACATGTTGAAAGAATTTTTCTTGGAGAGATGAAGCAGGTTTTTTCTGTTCAAGTTTCTAATTTCTTCTTCTAGAAGATGTGTCTGCTTAGTATAACAGGATTTCATGCTGCACATGTTTAAAAAAGTACGCCATGGTTTTGCAAATAACTGTTATCCTTTCCCTCCTCTATCTCCTCAATAAATACAAAAAAATATTTTACATGTAGAGGCATAAAGGTAGAAAAAACTCTCTGAATCCCTCAAATCCAGTCCATGACGACTGTAGGCAACAACATCATTTAATTCCTTTAAAAAAAAGAGTATAAAATCCAACCCTTTCTAGTCTCAAGCCTCCTTCAGTTAAAAAAAGAAGCCCTCTTCTTCATCACTAGAAAGCAGATAATTACTCATCAATTCTGTTTAACTTTACGTTGTCCATGTCCATAGCTAAGTAACGTTTTAGGGATTTAAACCCTGGAGATAGCTTTTCGTGGCCTCACAGCCTGAGAATAGAGTAGAGTAGAATGAAAGGAGTATTTCACTTGGAAAGGGCTTACAATGATCATCTAGTCCAAGTGCCCAACCACTTCAGGGCTGACCAAAAGTTATAGCATGATATTAAGGACATTGTCCAAATGCCTCTTAAACACTGGCATCACTGTGGCATTGACCACCTCTCTAGAAAGCCTGTTCCAGTGTTTGATCACCCTCTTGGTAAAATAATATTTCCTAAAGTCAAGTCCGAACCTTCCCTGGCACAGCTTTGAACCATTGCTGTGTGTCCTGACCCTGAAGAAGAGATCAGCACCTCCCTCTCCACTTTAGCATGATATTAAGGACATTGTCCAAATGCCTCTTAAACACTGGCATCACTGTGGCATTGACCACCTCTCTAGAAAGCCTGTTCCAGTGTTTGATCACCCTCTTGGTAAAATAATATTTCCTAAAGTCAAGTCCGAACCTTCCCTGGCACAGCTTTGACCCATTGCTGTGTGTCCTGACCCTGAAGAAGAGATCAGCACCTCCCTCTCCACTTATCCTCCTCAGGAAGCTGTAGAGAGCAATGAAGTCACCCCTCAGCCTCTTGCTGTGATTCAAAATCTCTTCCTTGTATTTCAGGGACAAATTCTTAGCTTTGACAGACTATTGCTTTGATCTAATTTGTCAAAATCTATATGTTCATGCTTTTCATTTAAAAATTCAGGCCATAATAATAAAAAATTCTGCCCTGTTGTCACCTGTCGTGGTTTTGACCGAATTGACCAATGGATTCTGGATCTGGAGTCAGGAATGCTCGGATCAGGATCAAAGGGAGACGAACAGACAGGGTCCTCCTTGGACGTCGGCCATGGAAGGAAGGGAGCTGACCTTTTGATCCCTCAGCTTTTATACTGAGCACGATGCAGATGGGATGGAATACCCTGTTGGTCAGTTTTGGGTCACCTGTCCTGTCCGCTCCTCCCTACAGGTGGGACCCTCTACTCTTTTCCGCTTCTGACCCTCCAATGGGGCAAATAACAAATTTACCTGACCTTGGTTGTTATAGCAATAAGTATAAGCAGGGGCCTCTCTGCATACCATTCCTTGGTATAATCAGGTCTTATCACTGTGAGAGTGAACAGTTTTCTGAACAATATGCTGTTAATTTCAGAGTTTAGTTAGTTAGAAGAGGCCCGGCTCAAAAAGTAAGATTACTGAACAGAAAATTAGTCCTGTTTTACCTCAAACCAGGACACACCTATATCAGAATTTATTGATTACCATGTGCTAAATTAAGGAAGTAATTTGGTATATTAGTCATTTTTTTCAATAAAATTAATTCTCTATTCCTTTTCTGAATTCTTTTTTTCATCTTTCTATAACACTGATATAAGTCTAGAATCAAAGGACTTGTGGGCACTAGGTGAAACTAGACAGATAATGTATTTTGGTAATATTTTAAATAACCAGTACTAAAAAACCAAATTTATTTTCTAGGCTGCAGCCATCACATCAGATGTCTTGGACATTCTTGGGAGGCCTGGTCATTACACAGTCTTTGCTCCTACAAATGAAGCTTTTGAAAGACTTCCAAGGGGACTCTTAGAAAGGATCATGGGTGACAAGGTGGCTTCTGAAGGTATGTAACAGTTTTTTGCAAATGAGAAATGTGGGTGAGTATTTCAGGAGGTAGAAACTGCATTATCTTAGTAGCTCTGAAATTTGGCACCTGTATTTTCATACATATGGGAGGAGTTATTTCTTCTCTCTCTAACTGTCCTGGTTTGAGGCGGCTTAACCCCTGACACTGACTTTTCCATCTCAAATGGAAAACTAAGAATTCAAATTTGCTGAAAACTTGATTTCCAAAACAGTTTAATGGAAACCATGAAAATATAGTCACACTGATGTTTCTAGTAGTTAAGCTGCATAGTTCTGATAGAGATTCCTGCCTTTAGAATTGCAGGGCTATCTGAACGTAGGATTCTCTCATAGTTTTCTCATGAACAGCTGTTCCGTAAAACAGGACATGCTCTTGTAAAAGTCAAGTTCTGCCCTGCAAGTTGAACTGAATTTATACTATATATTCTGACAAATTAGAGCAGTCAGTGTGCTTATTCTTCTGAGAACTACAATAAAACTAAATAATAGCAGAATCAGTCTTGTTATAGGAACAGTAATGTGGTGGACCGCTAAGAAATTAAAGGCTACCCTTCTGTTCTCCACTGCACTACACAAGTTCTCCATAATTTCATTATAGCCTGATTAAGTCACTGTGTACTATCTCAATGGAAGATAGTGAAAAGAGGTATTTGGGCTAATTTTAATGTGAGACATTGACTAAAAATAAAAATGGAAAGTTCATTTCTGAAATGAAAAGTCTTTTTTGTTGTGGCTTTTTATTATTTTTTTTTGATTTGATTTCAGGAAATTTTGCTGATTGTTTTGGTATCCACAGAAGATAGTACACTGAATCTCACTTAAGCAGAAAGGCATAACAAAATATAGATTTGGGGCTGACTTTGCACAGCCCATACAGTATTGTACTCAGAGGTTCATTTGGAGCATATCATCTGCAGTCACCAAGTTACATACTCTGTCACATGCAGATCACAGCATAGCTACTATAATTTTCATAATAGAAGGGATGCTAAACAGTTTTGACCATAGATGTTGTTTAGAGGCCTGTTTAGTATCAATGCTCATATAAATAACTTTCAATAAAGTAACTATGAGTTCAACTAAGCAAATATGCTAGATAAACTAGTAAACTATTAAAAACTGTGTATTATCCCACACCAACACGTGAATTATATATATATGTGTGTGTGTGTCCAAACAACTATATATGAACCTTCTGCTCTTTTCTCTGCAGCTCTCGTGAAGTTCCATATTTTAAATACTCTTCAGTGCTCTGAAGCCATCACAGGTGGAGCAGTCTATGAAACCTTGGAAGGGAACACGGTTGAAGTTGGTTGTGATGGTGAAAGTCTGACTGTGAATGGAGTGAAGATGGTCAAACGCAAAGATATTGTGACAAGCAATGGCGTTATCCACCTCATTGATGAAGTCCTAATTCCTGATTCTGGTCAGTGATGTGCATGAAAAACTTCTTACCCTAAAGATGTTTTCTATAATCTTACCTAGATTCCCTCAGATATCTTGTTATGGATAAGCGTGGAGAATCCAAATCAGGAAAAGGGATAAATTATGTGTTAAATATCTTTTCTTAATTTGCAGCGAAGCAAGTCATTGAGCTTGGGGGTGCCCAGCAGACTACTTTTACAGACCTGGTGGCACAGCTAGGACTGGCATCTTCTCTAAAACCAGAAGGCCAATACACTCTCCTGGCACCTCTGAATGGCGCTTTCTCAGGTTAGTAGCCTTAAAAGACTAACTCTGACTGTCAACATAAACAACAATATATACTATCCTGACAGTTTTCCCAGTAACACCCAGTACTCATGCCACGCATGGAAATATTATCACTAAAATAAGATACAAAATATTCACAGACAGATTGTGGGAAAAGAAAGATACTAATGAACTACCAATTCCCCGAATCTTTGCATTACTTGCATTAGATTCACAACTTATTTATTCTCAAAAAACCCCCAAGAATTCAAATGTTAACTCAACACTACAGATGCAAAATTGGAAAGGTTTTAAAGTTCACATGCAGAAAGGAAAAGTTATAATAAGAATTTGAGCAGTAATTCAGAAGATGGAGCAGGCCCACATATCAATCATCTGCCATATTATTGGTAATAATTAATCAGGGCTATGTCAAAAGTTCATGTCTGAATTTAAGGAAAGGCAATTTTCTATAACTACTTAACAATTCGTTTTCTGTGTACACAGATCTATTCAAGCCTTAACTCAAGCATTTCAAAGAAAGATTCAGTATTTTCATGGTTTTCCATGGTCTTTTAATATAACATCCACAGTCAACCTTATTTGAATGAAAATTCTCTATATAAATCAATATGTATTTATATCTAAATGGCTTTGTAGATGACACTTTAAGGATGGATCAACGCCTTCTTAAAGCAATCCTGCAGAATCACATTATAAAAGTAAAAGTTGGACTCAATGAATTGTACAATGGACAAGAGCTGGAGACAATTGGAGGAAAACTGCTTAGAGTCTTTGTGTATCGCACAGTAAGTGAATGGGGCTTTCTAACAATATGTATCCCGACTATGAAAATGAAGAGTCATGTCAGAATAAAAGACAAAGCTGAATGAAACCGCCCAACATTTACCATTACAACTAGCAAAAATCTTTAAGGTTTTAAGCTTGGAAAAAAATGAAAATCTGATCTTTATTGATGGGAATTTTTTTTTTCATGGAAGACTCTTTAAGAAAATGAATAGGATGCCAGATTTGGCACTACATCTATTAAAAAATTTTAAAGCTAGTTTTTAGGACTAAATAAGAGCCCATTCTCAAGGGAAACAACAAAATCAAGTTTGGAAATATTTACACCATATTAACTTACTCCAGATTTTGCTACTTTTGCTTTCTCAGGCAATACCAGATTTCCTGGCAGGACCACACAATTTGACTGTAGAAAATACATATGAATATTATTTTTACTTTTAGAAGCTTGTTGGGAAGTATGCATCCACCTCATTTTAACAAATAGGTTTACATGTGTATCATGGTGTGAATAGCTACACCTATTTCTCTTTTAATCAGGCTGTATGTATTGAAAATTCCTGCATGGTCAGAGGAAGTAAAGAAGGAAGGAATGGCTTTATTCACATCTTCAGACAGATCATCAATCCAGCAGAAAAGACATTGCATGAAATGCTGAGAAATGATAAGCGTTTCAGGTCAGTAGCAGTTTTGACAGAACTGAGATTTTCTTACAGAAGGTAACTGTATATACAGCTCAGTCTGAGAAATTGTCGTAAACTGTGTGTTGTTAGCCTTTTTTGGGGGCAGGGAGGGCAAGGAAGGTGTTACCACTTCCTAAAAAAAAATAAAAATTAAAAAAAAATAAGGGGCTGGGGATTTAAAAAGAAATAGTGTTCTCTTCCTGGATTTATGTTGAAAAGGCTCCGAAACTTTATGGTAGAATGTTTGTTTTCGGCACATAAGAGTCAGTAAGACACGAAAGAGAGAGGAGTAAGATGACAAAATGGATTGGATGACACATCCAGAGCTATAAATGGAGCAGAGTCTGGAGTTTTAATTAACAAGCAGTAAAATTCCATATAGGTGCAACATGGTTGCATACACTTCCGGCACATACTTCTGTCCCCATACTGCAAGTATCTAAATACTCTAATAGACATCAACTCTATGTGTGTTTTGTCTCTTTGTTGTAAACAGCGTTTTCCTCAGTCTGGTGAAAGCTGCAGATTTAGATGATGTTCTGTCACAGCCGGGAGAATGGACTCTGTTTGTTCCAACTAACGATGCCTTTAAAGGTTTGACTGATGACGATAAGGATATATTGATAAGTAAGTAACGTAAGAAAACTAGAAATAAAAGCAAAGGTAAAATCAATGAGAAAGGTGGTTAATACATTTCTTACACAAAAGATAACTGAAAAAACAGTTCACTTTTTGCATAGAGCAGGTCATAGGACTTCCCTAAATTAATTCTTCCTTGGAGGATAGAGAAAATAGGGTTTTGAAAAAAGCATCCAACCTGCATTTATATTTAAATTCAATCCTTGATATATTATCCCAAGGTGTAGTAATCTTCCAGGTTAAAACCTGCATTCATTTAATTAGCTTCAACTTTTCATCATTCAATCTTTCTATAGATTTTTGTAAGCTGAAATGTCTATCACATTTCTTTTCTAGTTGTGACCATTGCAATAAAAGATATGTAGTATCAACTTTCCTATCTTTCCTTACTCTTCTCTGCCTCCATCCAGTAATCTCTGATATCACCTGTGCTCTACAAGTTAAATATTGAGTATTTATTGCTAAATGACAATTTATGTAATTTCTTTCCACCTAACACTTTTAAACTCAGGAATTATATAGATTTTTCATGAGATTTAAAAGTAGTTTCTTTAACGTCATGTTTTATTTCCATAAGAGAAGAAATGCACAGTAAGTACTTCAAATCTCCTGCAGAATTTCCCACTAGAGGGGTAGACTATGGCCACAGCACTATAAATATTTTTTGTTTATTTGGGAGTAATGTGCATATGGCCCATCCACAAGTGCGGCAGGAGTGGTTGCCTTGAATCCTACATCCAGAAATTCAGTCACATTTTCTGCTCCTGCACTTTTCAGATCAAAGTTCAAAGACATCGAGCCAAATCCCATGAATCCTTAATGGCTTTAAAGAGTCCATGTTGGAGCATTCATAAGCAGCAACCCCAGCTCTATACAGCCTTTAACTCAGTAATGAGGCACTGTAAATTTGAATTATCTTAACCATTTAAAGTTATGTTTGTGATCTAAATTACGTTCTAGTGTGGTGTGTCTCTAGTGACTAACTAAATTAACAGATACTCTCAATGACTAACACTAGATAGCTATAAAATGAAATTAATCTTAAGTCTATGACCTGAAGTAACTGGATAAATGCTATTGTTCTGTTTTTATTGGACTGTATAGTTACTTTATTAACTAAGGTTGAGTTTATCAGGTCTATTATTTTTATCTTCATTTCACAACTTGACATTGTACCCAAGGCCCATGCCATTTTGGATTATTTCTATAGTTCAGAATATAATTATATTTGTCATTTTGCTTTTAAAGCGGCTTTATGTATCTTTTCCTATCATTGTGACTCAGTGTGGCTTTCCTTCGCATAAGGATTTTAATTTACCCTCATTATTTTTTTGAGCAGAATGCCCATTTTTAATGTCAGATTACCTTCTGGAATTCTTCTGTGTCTTTCTTTAAAGACATAATGTTGCTTTCTCCATAAACTTAAACTTTAATAATGAATTGAATGTGCTTATGGTAGTTTCATTTATACTATGCTTAATCCTGTCTCAAGCCTGTGTGAATCCTTAGAATTTCCAGAAGGAACTAGCCATTACCATTTAATTTTCAGTCATATATTTTCTTTTTAAATAGGGGACAAAAATGCTCTCAGGAATATTCTTCTTTACCACTTGATACAGGGAGTTTTCATTGGAAGTGGCTTTGAGCCTGGTGTGACAAACATTCTTAAAACCATCCAAGGAGGGAAACTCTACTTGAAAATAGTTAAGTATTGAAAAAGTCTCCCTGATACAGCTTTGTAACAGGGATTTGACATTCTATGTATATCTACATTACAGAATGGGCTGTGTTTCTCTGAACATTATATTAGGGTTTGGGGTTGTTTTTTAATGTCACTGATAACTTGCATTCTCTTTTCATCCTTCACCAGGTGAATGATACTCTTCTGGTTAATGAACTGAAATCAAGAGAAGCTGATCTGATGGCAACCAATGGAGTTATTCATGTTATTGATAAACTCCTATATCCAGCAGGTGAGTATATGTTCATGGAATTTATAGACACTCTTCTGAATCTGTTTACATGTTATGAAGGTGCAATAACTTTAAAAAGTTAATTCCTTTAGAGAGACAATTCCATGAGGAATAAGAAACAGAAAGTTTACCTCACTGCTCATTTTGTGCAATAACCTTGCTTGAAACCATGGCAACTCTTTGAAATTTTGTGAAAGTGAAGTATGTACAAAAGATGCCATAAGCTGTCTTTTCCGTTAATCTGGAAGAATGTATATGTACAAGTACACACTTGTGTTTGAGTGTGGTTACATCTCCCAATCACTTTAAATGAAAATAAAATGATAAAATGAACACAGATGTATGTTTCCTCTTACATGTCTATTTCTTTTGACAGATCTGCCTGTTGGAAACAATCAGTTGCTCACAATCCTGAAGAAGTTGATTAAGTACATCCAAATAAAGGTACTCTTTAAATAACGATCCTTTCATCTTTTAGGTAGGATTTGTTTAACCATGTACAATATAATTCATAAGTGGTTCTCTAGTGCCTCTGTTTCTTCAACAGACAACATATTCAATAGTTCCCAGTTACCCGAATACAATAATGAAAGATACACTGCATTCAATAGTTAGAATTTCAACACCAAATAATTATAGAATATTTTCATTTGGATAACTCCAGTATGAACTGGCCCAAATCTGCTGTTTGGTTCACGGACATTTCATTACTCCAGCAAAATAAATCACTTCTAAATCATTGAGGCAATCCCTCTTTGAAAGAAATATTGAGTGGCTAAGTCGCTGTGTCATTAAACCCACCAGCCTCAGTAGCCTGTGGAGAAAGAAACAGGAGTCCATATCTATCTCAGCTATCCTCTTCAGATTACATTCTCCCTCAGCATATAAATATAATAGCAGCATATAAATAACATAGCCTAACTTCTAGACGAATGAAGCAGTGAATCCTACCTACACTCACACCCATCTACCTACAGGTTGGATCAGGGAAGAGTAGCTGAAAACCTGCCCAGAAGAAAAGGACCTGCTGGTATTGGTGGCCAGCAGTGTGCCCAGGTGGCCAAGAAGGCCAACATCCTGGCTTGTATCAGGAATAGCATGGCCAACAGGAGTAGGGAAGTGATTGTACCTCTGTACTTGGCATTGGTGAGGCCTCACTTCGAGTACTGTGTTCAGTTCTGGGCCCCTCGCTGCAGGAAGGACATCGAGCTGCTAGAGCGTGTCCAGAGGAGAGCCACCAAGCTGGTGAGGAGTCTAGAGAACAAGTCATACAAGGAGAAGCTGAGGGATCTAGGCATGTTTAGTTTGGAGGAGGCTGAGGGGAGACCTCATTGCCCTTTACAACTGCCTAAAAGAGGTTGTAGAGAGGTGGGTGTTGGCCTCTTCTCCTAAGTGAATAATGAAAGGACCAGAGGAAATGGTCTGAAGTTGGGGCAGGGGAGGTTTAGATTAGATATTAGGAAGAATTACTTTACTGAGAGAGTGGTCAGGCACTGGAAGGGCCTACCCAGGGAGGTGGTGGAGTCACCATCCCTGGAGGTATTTAAGAAATGTGTAGACATGGCTCTTCAGGGCATGTTCTAGTGCCTGAGATTGTTGGGTTGGGTGTTTTGTTTTGTGGTTTTTTTTTTGGTGGTTGGTTGGTTGGTTGGTCTTTTTTGTGTATGGTTGGACTTGATGATCTCAAAGGTCCCTTCCATGTGATTCATTAGGAAGCTAGAAGACAAGTGCTCCTTCTTTTAAATTTTAAAATTACTTCTCTGTATTTGCAGTTTGTTCGCGACAGTACCTTCAAAGAGATTCCACTGACGTTTTACAGTAAGTTCATTTTAAATACTTCCAGATGTGTCTGAGATTGCTTTCTAAATGTTGCCAATTCCAGTCCTGAACTGTAGAACTTTTTTCTTTTTTTTTTTTTTTTGATGAAAAAGAAAGCAATTTCTGGGAAAGTAAGAGGTGCCAATGAAGCACAGGAAGAGAAAGACTCAAAGTAGAATGTTTCTGGCTGTTGTGCTACTGTATGTATTTTTTTCCCTTTCCAGATGTGTGACAGGAAAGTAACCCTGAAGTAAGCAGTTCAAATTCTTTGGGGTAGGCAAGATACATATGGAAAAGATTGTTTTTCAGTTTTTAACCAAGGTTCAGTGCTTGGTGCATAATAGAATATTACTGCCTGCCTCTCCAAGATGTAGCATTGTACTGTACTGACTCTCCAAGATGTAACTTGGGCCAAACTCTGTACCAAGATGCTTTCTTTTTCATAAATGCTTCCAGAGGGAGAGAGTGTACCCGTTCCACCTGTTTCCCGTACATGCAAATATGAGGCTTATATAGAAGGCAGTTGTTCTGACCATTTTCACTTTAGGGAGTAAATGCAAAAAAGGAACTTTTTTTTAAAATTTTGTTCCCTTGCAGCCTTTTCAGGGTTTGCATTTAGTTTCTGCATATAAAAGAGAACCCGTTGAAGCAAACTGTTAGAAGACAAAGATCTTGCTGAAGATTTTGCTTGTGAGGGAATATGAATTTAGGCAGATGATTAAATTTCTATAAGATTCTACCAATGTTTCTCAGAAGAAATGGAGACCATCACATTAGGCTTTTGGAAATTGAGAATAGACACACTTAAGTTAAAAGATTCTTGGAACTAAAAATGGAGTAATCTATCTTGATGGCAAGTTAAATATGAGTCAACAGTGTGCCCTCGCAGGCAAAAGGGCCAGCCATGTCCTGGGGTGCATCAAGCATAGCATCGCTAGCTGGTCAAGGCAGGTGATTGATCCACTCTACACTGCACTGATGCAGCCCCACCTCAAATACTGTGAGCAGTTTTGGGCACCTCAATATAAGAAGGACATCAAACTGTTAGAGTGTGTCCAGAAGAAAGTGATTAAGGTGATGAAAGGTCTCAAGGGCGAGACTTCTGAAGAGCTGATGAGGTCACTTGGTTTGTTCGGCTTGAGAAGAGAAGGCTGAGGGATGACCTCATCACAGTCTACAACTTACTCAAGGGGAACAGTGGAGGGAGGAGAAGGTGCTGATCTCCTCTCTCTGATGACCAATGATAGGACACAAGGAAATGGAAGGATGCTGAGTCAGGGGAAGTTCAGACTGGACATTAGGAAATGTTTTTTCACTAAGAAGGTGGTTGGTCACTGGAACAGGCTCCCAGGGAAGTAGTCACTGCACCAAGGCTGTCAGAGTTCAAAGAGCATCTACGTGACGCTCTTAGTCATACAGTTTAGTTTTAGGTAGTCGTCTGAGAAGGTAGTTGAATTTGATGATCCTTATGGGTCCCTTCTAACTCAAGATATTCTATAATTCTACAATTCTGTGTCCCACAGCCAGTAAGAGTACCATGAGAAACAATGCCGGTAAGCTGAAGCAAGGGAGGTCAATGTCAGACATCAAGAAA
Source organism: Calidris pugnax (assembly GCF_001431845.1). Taxonomy (NCBI): domain Eukaryota; kingdom Metazoa; phylum Chordata; class Aves; order Charadriiformes; family Scolopacidae; genus Calidris; species Calidris pugnax. The sequence goes on from NW_015094510.1 coordinate 19,108,034, forward strand.
GTTGTATTTATTGATCTAATTGAATATGGAAATTGGAAGGCTGGGACCTCTATCAGTGAAGGCTTCTCTACTGGTGAATGAATATGAGTCGAGTAACGGTCTATCAGAGATGTTCAATGAACACTTGAGTCTGTCTTAGATGTAGAGGGACAAGTTATTCTCCCAATGGCACCACAGTCGTGCTCCCCATGACATTCTATCAGGTGTAAGAACAGATCTGAATGTCAGAGTGTTTCTTCTGTTTGCCGGGTCAGCTCCCTAATGAAAAGAAAAGGGCAAGATTCAAATTCAAGGCACATCAGGGAATTGTGCAAAGCTTCATGCAAGGAACTGTATAAGCCATTATTATTGTTTACCTTATGTTATCATGGGTTTCGTGACCAGTGGGTTCCATAAGGAACAAAGGCAAATAGAATGCCAGTAGACTCCATATGCAGGTGACTTTGTATACACCACCATTTAGTAACCACAACTGAGATCCATGCTCTGGATCCTTTTGAGTTACTTTTCCATCCATTATTATCTGTGATTGTGTCCGAATCTTTATGACCAGACCAAAACTAACTAATCATTACCATAAAGAAACTGTAAGAATGAAGTGTCCTTTATATTCCGTTTTATATACTTTCAGAAATTAACATAATTGAAAGCAACGTCCAGCCTATCATCAGAAAGGAAGGTAAATGAGGCCCTTAGAATATATATTTCTGTACATGATCATATACATATACAGAATATATATTGCATATATTTCTGTATAAGTTCGTATACATATACAGAATATATATTGTATATATTTCTTTAACAGGATTCATTTTGTACATAACAAATCCAGGATGTTCAACACTTTGCTGGAAAAGCAAAGATACAAATATTGCAATTAGAACTGGCTGAAATATTTTGTACTAAAAGATTTTCCACAGTTATTCTCCCCAAATGGATTTTTTCTTTTTTCCACAGGCATTTTTAAAAATATTTTTAAAATAATCTTTTTTCAAACCATTTATTTTAAGTGCCCCAAATATTATTATACCTTCAATAAAAACATTTTTTTTAATTAAAACAGTTATTTTAAAAATTTAAGTAGACTTGTTTCTCATACTTTGAAGAAAAAAAAAGTCAGTTCATTTTTCTATAGTTTTCAATCAGTTCTAAATACCAATATCTGTCAAATGCCTGGAAAGGATGTTTAGCCAATCTCTCTTTTTCGATTTCTCATGGCAAAATCATGACTTAAAGACTACTGGTGGGACTGAAGAGAACAAAAAGTAGGGCTGGAACTATCAAAATCACTTATGATTCATAACTTAACTGAAACACCCATTGGTTCCACTAGACCAGCTACACTGCTACACCCAGTTTCCCATGGAAACAAAAATGCTCAAAGGGAATCTGGTTTAACTCAACCAAGCAGTGAGGGAGTAAAAATATCTTGCAAAATTTTTGCCAAGGCTGTTTAATCTTTGTTTCTGGGAGGACTTTCTCCCAGCAGAAGTGATATGAGCTTGCTTCTTCAGCAGCTTGTCTGTACTTCATCCCATTTAGCATTAGACACCATCTAGCATGTATGCTGATCTTTGTTGCTTAGTCTCCATCATTAAATCAGATCCACAGAGCAATATAAACAGATAGATGATTCGATATGGTAATTCATCCAAGCTATTTAAAACTCAGAGTAGATGAATGGAGCTCAATAATAACTGGCCATTGTTATCATCCTATCATATCATCTCATCTACAGCAAATAAATGAATTATTTACCTCTGAAGTCTAATTTATACAATCACCTTCTACTGCAAAAAGAAACAAAAATGTATGCTTGGATTTGTTATTATTGAAGAACACTAGTTAGCCTGAACTGTATTTTTTTCAACAACTGACATCAGACACACATATTAAAAAGCTCTTGGTAAATCCTGGTCAGTAATTAAAAATAATAATAATTTATGCGGTATAGACTTCTACATGAGCTCATATAAATAAAGATTTTTAAGGTATTTTTAAGGAGAGTGAGAGAGATGGACTTTGTTAAGTTTCTAACTCTGAATAGGGAATGAGGGAAATGTGTGTTACAGCAAATTCTTAAGTCGATGATCTTGCTGTAACACTTGCTACAGAAGACCTGTGTTATTCCTGTTAATCGACTTCATCAATGGTATGTTCCTAATTTATTATCTGCTGCTGCAGCCTGTCAGACAAAAAAGTTTGCAGTAGTGTGGTCTATAGACATTGCACAAGATTAAGAGGTTTGTTTTGGCCATTGAAATCAAGATGACCTCTCCCATGCAACTTGAAGAATGATAGTCGTTAATGCTGGCAAATGCCCATACAGCCATTTCAGCTGATCTCTGAAGTTTATTTATCTTTTTTTTTTTTAAGCTGAGTGACTATTGGCCAATTCTTGGTAGCTTAAAAAAAAAAAAAAAAAAAAAAAGCCAAATAATCTCAAATGAAACCCCCCAAAACAACACATAAAAAATAAGCCCCAAAACAATATAAGGGCATTCTGATTAAAAGACCTAGTTTCCTTTTGCATATCTATACAGCTAGTAGGAAATAGCATGACAAACATTTCTCTCACGCATTCTTTTCTAAGCTTTCACACAGTAGTTTGCACACTGAGCACTAGCAGAGCAATATCTGTAAGACTCCAGCAATGTCTCATAGTACGCTTCTTATCAATATAATGGAGGAAGACATCCTTTCAGTTTCTGATGATCTGGTTTTTGCCTGAGACTTGTCAACAAATGATAAAAATATCAGATAGAAGAAAAAAAAGAGTAAAATTAAATAGTAAGTGTGCAATAGGATCTAAATTTAAGACAGCATGGGATGAAGTGCAAGACTGTGCAACATTGCTGCAAATGGCTTCTTAGACTTAAAAAATCCATTATACTCATCTGGTTTATTTAGGGTAGGGGAATAATGCTAGCTTCACCACAACTCCGTGGAATACCATAAATATTTTTCTGACTATTTGTAACCTTTTTTTTTTCCTGTGTCACAGACCCATCTATCACACAGATCACTAAATTAATTGAAGGGGAACCTGAGTTCAAAATAGTCAGGGAAGGGGAGACAATAACTAAAGTGATTCATGGAGGTTGGTATGCTTTCAGCAACTCAATTTGTATTAGATAAAATTTGAAACAGTCACTACTCTAAGTCAGTTTCTACTTTAGGTAGGTGATTCAGGTGATATGTTAGACAACTGTTCTGATTTTAACGAGACCTTCTGGAAGTGTTGTAATTCTATTATATCCTTTCATTCTCACTACTGCATTTCAAAAAATTGGGGTTTTTGCCTAGTTGTGTCCCATAGATACAGTCAAGATAGTGTTAGAAATGTTCTGCATGCTGACATAATATCTGTCTCCATTAAGGATTATTTGCTGGTTGTTGTCCTGTAATAAAAAATGCAGTATGTGATTCTGTGATAGAAAGGTAATTTTATCAGACAGAGACAGAAACTTTACCTTCTGCTTACCTGGGGCATTGAGAACTCTACATCTAGCATGCTTTTAAGGAAAAACAGCATGTGGCCATCCTATATTTGGAGGAAACTTAGTTCCTGGTCTCCTCTGAATATTTGTCTTTTTTTTTTCCTTCGTAAAATATGCCAAGGTATTTCCTTGTTTGCTTCAGTAAGTTTCAGCCTCTCAAAAACAGCAGTTGTAATTTGTTCACCACTTGATTAATATCTTCAACTTAAAAATCCTTGTAGAACCAATTATTAAAACATACACCAAAATCATTGATGGACGACCTGTGGAAGTGACAGAGAAAAAAGTAACAGAAGAAAGAATTATTCAAGGTAAATTATGCTGAGGTATTCATATTTAGTAAAGTTTACCATTACATTACCATTACATTACATTACAATTTGTTACAAAAGTAACGAATTTTAAATTCTGTCCTAGTGCCTAAACTGCATTTCCTGGACAGACATGCCTAAACTGCGTTTCCTAGAGAGATGAATTTTCCCTAATAATTCCCACTGTCTTGTGTGACTCAAATTCTGGCTGTGTGTGCTAGAAATGGCATATAGAAATGGCAACAATATTTTAACAGCATGTAAAACAATGAGAACTTCTCTTTTTTGGTTTATTTCATTTTATTATTTTAATTTTTTGCAAAATGTCTGATTCTGTAAGCTGTTTGCTACCACTTCAGGGTGAGACTGCTTTTATTGCATTTTCTTAGTCTGGTTTGCTTTAGAGAGAAGAGTATTTTGTGTGTGTGTGAACTTTTGAGTTGTTTATTTTCAGGTAAGTTTTATTTGACCAAAGGTAGACCTTCTGTGTGCAGTTATCTACTTTTTCATGTCATTCCAGTCTCCCTTGACAAGAATGTCAGAAAAAAAACTTCTCTGTTTCTCTATACAGAGGGGCCTTGATTGATTTGGCATCCACAAGTTAGACATTTGTAATCAGCTAATATAAGATAAAATTAATGGGCATCTCTGTCCCTTGATCTTCTCCTGCAGTAACTTTCAAGCTCTTTGGCCAATTTCAATTATATTTGACCTACTACAGGGATATTTCTTTAAGAATCCTAGAAACTTCACAGAAATTGAATAGTACAGTGAGGCATATTTGAACAGTCACAAATTTTCTGCTAATTCAGTTTGATCCCCTTGGTTAAATATCAGCTTGAATGCCGCTATTAAAATTCTGTCTGCCAGAGCAGTTTTAAGGGAAAGACAGTGTTATAGGAACATGCTGGCTTAGCAGAAAGTCTTAATATTCAGTTCATTTAGAAAATCTTAAAATTCATTTTAAGAAGTCATTAAAGCAAGAGAGAAATAAAGAACCAAACTTAAGATATTCTCATACAGCCATTTGCTACAATGAAGATAACTGAATAAAAAACAGTGGTGGTTTCTGAATAAACCTGGGACTATTTTTCAATACAAACATTTTAGGGAGAAAATAAAATACTATTTTTGCATTTCTCATATTCAAGTTTCACTAATATCCCACATAAAATGGTTGATATAATGTAAAATGCTAGCGCTTCAGACTTGATATTTCCATCTATTCCCTCTATAGTAGAAACTGATAAAGAATCTCAAATGTTAATCTCTCAAATTATTTATAGCAGTAATAAAAACAACAATGTCTATTTGCAACAGTGGATCCAGACTCTTTGCACTTAGGAAATACCTGATCTATGATGTAATACAACAAAGTGCTTAAAACTGTATCTTATTTTAAGAATGTGAGGTGTGTGCTAAATTTGCCAAAGTACTTTCCTGAATAGTTCTAAATACTATTTTTAACCCTCTTTGAGTTTAATTTGGGAAACAGTGAAAGATAAAATGATCATAAAAGCATATTAAAGTGTGTTAACATGGAACCATCCTAAGAGTTAAACAGGAAAAAATAACTTTAAAAGCAATTCTGTTCTATCTGATTAAAGTCTCTGTCTTACACATCTCTTTTCCAGGTCCTGAAATAAAATATACCAGGATTACTGCTGGTGGTTCAGACAATGAGGAAAAGTTAAAGAAATTGCTTGAAGAAGGTTAGTATCCTTGTTCTCTTTCCTTCCTTTAAAAAAATAATTAAAAATTATATTACTTAAGTAATTATTGAATGGTTACTCCACGTTTTCAGCAGAGGTGCTTGTACTGCAAAATCATACCCAGAGATTAAACCTCAGAACATGAAAAATGTCCAAACCTAACATTCTGCTTTAAGTCTCTGATCTTCACATTTCAGTCAGCTCCAGAGTTGAGGCTGCCTGGGTCTAGTACGTAGTATGCTATGTTTGTTGTAAAATACGGTGTTTCAGTGTTTACATGGAATTTAATACCATAACAGATGAATTCTGTAATTCAGCAAAATGCTATGACAGGATTAATTCAGTAATATGCTTTTACACGGTTGTCAAAAATTTTCTGTAAATCAATTATTTGCCATAACCTGTGTCCTATCAGAGGTTACCAAGGTGACCAAATTTATTGAAGGTGATGGTCATTTACTTGAAGATGAAGAAATCAAAAGGCTTCTGCAGGGAGGTAATTCAGTGTATTATAACTAACCTTTTTGCAACAGGTTATGACAACTGAAACCCCTCTCAGATATGTTGATCTCAACATTTTAAAGACTGACCAAGTGTAATTTTGATGGGAGAAAAAAAAGAATACCGCATATGAAGTACTAGATGTCTGTGAAATGGAAATAAGTACCAAAGTTTGATTAATCAATTTTTTTCTATTATAATGATCTGGAAAAAAAATTATTTCCTTTTTTTTCAGTCTTTAAAAAGTTATCTAATTAAAACTCAGGGGAGCAATGAAGATTTATTCCACTAGCTGTGAACTGTTTTTTTCAGAAAATTTAAATTTGTGAAAACCACTTATGAAGTGCAAAGTATGGTAATAGGCCAAATTCATCTTACTTATCAGTTCTTCGGAAATGAATATTCATTGCCCTCAAGTTAATAATGAAAGGCATGTTTAGCATCCTTCTTTCAATGCTTACAGGTGATGGATATCAAGGCATTAACTTTCATTCCTTTCCAATATAGCATTCCAAGGAATGGTTTTCTTTCCTTCTTGCTCTCTTAATTCTAACAGTTTCGGCAATATATAACCAGTAGCTGTAGAAAACTGGTGAAAGAACTTGTGCTTATAAACTTAATCTCTATCTATGATTTTGGAATGTTCTCTGCTTAAAGTAGATTAGAAAAACTACCTATAATAGCAATGGGGAATTAAAAAAAAAAGAGAATTCAAGTGTTGTGCTTTTAGTAAATATTAGTCTAAACCTGAGTCAGTAGCTCAAAAAATATGTATGGATGTTTCTCTTGAAATAAGTTAACTGAATCCACTTCATTTTATGTTCATTTTTTAGTAAGTTACAAACTGTGAGCTACTTCACTATCAGTAGCTCACAGCCAGTGGTGTGTTCACTGTTCTGTGCTTTTATTTTTTATTCTGTGACTTAAACTTTAGTTAAGTAAAACATTTAGTGTTGGCTGAACAGCTTTCCACCAAACTAAACCATGCTAGTCAATAATAAAGCTATTCTTAGAGAAAAGCCAAGATATGGCTATAAATACTGTTGACTTTCTTTCTTTTTTCTATTTTAGACATATAAATCTTAGTTTTACAGGTCTAAGCCAGGATTTGCCCATAATCATTGAAGAGAATTCGAATTTCCTGAGGGTTTTTCATCTTATCCTATCTTGGGTGTCTCAGTGATATGAAAAGAGATGCTCTCTGGAGATGCTTTTTTCAGTGTTGAATATTTAAAAGAAAATTTGAAAATGAAAGAAAGTACAGCAAAAAAATACCTCTGTATACTGGCCTATGTTTTACTGGTGTCAATAAAAAGCAGGATCAAAACTCACCTGTTCAAAATTCTGGTGACAGGTCTGATGCCAGAATCTAACAATTATAATTGTTATTGTAATCATCTTCAGTTACAGAGGTATACAATTAAATAGGCATAATCTGTAGAGATACATCTTACATTAGTCCTATAGGTGTGTAGTAATTTTGGAAAAGACAGTATTGTCTCTTGAATTCTTGCTATTTTTCCTTGCTATTATATGTTAGTTTGCATAAGCATCCTGCTTTATAGAATGGACCCAATAGGCAGATTTGTCTCCTGTTTTATTTGATTTTTCTCTATCTTTTCCACGATTTATCCGGTCAGGTACCCTTGGCTGCCATAGTAATACCTTATTATATGTTTAGCCAATAAAAGCAGATAGATATGCTGCTTTATGGCTGTGGGTGTTAATGGTGATAATACTTTATGTACCTCTTGTCTACATCAAATTCCTTCTGTTATACTGAAAATTTTCTACGCATTTAAATCTGAGCCCAGTCACAAACAAATTAATTGTTACTGCCTAAAGTAAAAGAATTATTTTGTACAGGCTGTAACTCTGCTCATACAATATCCAGTATTGCTTATTATCAGTGGCAGTCTTTGCTGAAACTAAACTTCAAGCCAAGATTGCAATGGATGACTCTCAGCCCTAGAGAAGGAATCATCTGTGGCAGGACCAAGGAAATCAGCAGGACCTTACAGCATGAATAACGTAGTGGCCTGCATATATCTACACCCCCAAAAGTACATTCTTTCTGCTGAAGGCTCCTTGCATACGGGAAAATGCTGTGCCAGATTTAACTCATTTGTTTTTGATGCTTATCGTAGCTGGAACTGAGTACACCAAGGTTACTAAAGTAATTGAGGGAGAGCCACAGATTATCGAAAGAGAAATCAAGACAGTCCAACTGGAAGGTTAGTTTGTCTAAAAATCCAGTACCACCACGACCTGCTTTGTCTGAAGTGATCATTCCAGGTGGGGCTTTATAGTATCTACTCACAAAAAAAAAATTGCTTAGGACTGAAGTCAGTAGTTTAGCAAGAAGAGTTTTATAATTGTTCTGGAAAATAATTCTTTCACTGACATTGCAGAGAAAAATGTTGAGGCTTATATTGTGGCTAAATGCAACTAAAAGATTTGGCAAGCATAGTAGACAAGAGGAGATGTCTAACCACAAAGCTTAGTTAAAACATATTGAAGGAACACGCACCATAAGAATTGCTTTTTCTCTAAGCAGCTCATCCAGACGAAGACCACGTGAGTTGTTTTTAACTTGAGTTATTTCTTGTCAGTGTTAATGTGATCTATTGATGGGATGGGTTCTCAATTTGATGAAGGGGGGGTAGGGTGGAGGGAATATAACCTCTGAGGTTGAGTAAATATCTCACAGGGTTTCAGAATTTCTCTACCTTTCTCCTTTCGTTAAATGAGGGAAGCTCTTGGGTTTGAAAAAGCTTAATGGTGTTGATACCATATAAGTATGGAAAGCATATTTCAGATGGACCATGTTCTGTTCTTGTCAGGGCAGTGAAGATCTCAAAATTTTCTGTCACTTTGGTGCAGATACCCATTGTTTAGCCTCAGCTGTAATGAAGTGAAGCCTGTACCTCAGGGCTATGAATTTATATACCCTGTACTTCAGGATGAAAAGACGACTGATTGCTGGTTTTCATTCAGATTCTTCTACTAAGAAGATGCAAGTACTTCATGGTTGTAAAGAAGGAAAAATACCGCAGTAACATTTCTGTGACAGTAACAGAAGAATTAGCTCTTATGCTTGTGAAATGTTTTTCCTCCCAATGAGGAGACATCTGGTTTAAAAATAAGTCTCAAGATTTGATGAAGAAAGAAGAAAAACTGTCCATAGTTTCACAGAGTCAGTATTTTGGAAAACAGATGTGTCTGCTAATGAAGGTGGTACCTATTCAATAGCCCTTACCCTACTCTACCATTTAAAACAGAAGTCTCCAAGAATATTAACTGAACTCCATATGTGGAATCATGCTGCAGGCTCACAATGCAGTTACACATCAAGTTCCAAACACAGCTGGAGATGTGACCAACATCTTGTGATGGTTGAGTTTCAAGCATGTCACTTATAAATAATTCCGGAAGTAATATCTGTACAGCAGACCTGGACATCCTCTGCCAAAGCTGAGGCTGTCCTGGGCTGTACGCTAACCTGAGCTTGTATGTCGCTGACAGCGTCAGATGGTGTTTACTGAATGAAGAGCATGGGGAAAACATCCTGGCACCGGCCTACATCATGTAACTCTCTGTAGGACATCAGTGTGAATAATGGATTAATTCATAATAGAGTGAAAAAATACTTTTGAAGTGTTGGTAAGATTTGATGGATGACCGCGCATGACAGAAATGTGTGAATTGTATTATATGCATTCATGTTTCAGGTTATCAAGTCAACATGCTAATGGGACAAAATTTTTAATTTACTGAAAACCTTAAAGGACAAACTTTGGAAGTCAGCAATGGGTTTCCAACATTTCTAATGGGTTTTAATATAAAGGCTCTTACAAATAATTTCTGACTGCCAAATTTCTGTTTTCTAGAAGCACCTGTAAGGAAAGTACAACCAAACAGGAGGACACAAGGTAAAAACAAAACTTATATTTGAACATTTTAACATGTAAATATTATCCTGAGTTATGTTAAAAGTCCGGAGGAAAAAAAATGCCCTTAAGAAAACAGAGCTCAAAAGGAAAGAGGTGCATTTATGCTTTAAAAAAGAAAAAAAAATTAACAAAGTTTTGTATTAGGTTTCTAGATTTTTTTTCTTATATGTATTTCTTTCTGAAAAGAACTTAGTTTATGTGCTTTGGTCAAACAGTGTTTTAGATCAGAATAAAGCTGTCAAAGTGAGATCTGACTCTGGAGTCTAACACCGTGAAAATGGCAATGTGGGATTCCCCACCATGGGATTTGTAACTCACTGATTCTACATTATTTTAATCATTTAAGAAGCTGAGAGACCATTATAATTTCCTAGCTTCCAGCACAAAAGTGAAAAATTCAGCATCAGGCTTCATCTTTCCTCTTCACGTCTGTTTCACAAATAAATGCAGTATATAGTGTAACTATACTATATATAAGTGATAATTATGGTTCTTTTTCTATTTTTTGCAGGGGGAGCAGCAAGAAGGAGGACAAGACTAGCTTATTCCTAAAAGTTTTTCAAGATAGAATCCACAGAATTGCAAACCAATGGCACGGTCTTTGACAGGAAGATAAACTGTTTTTTAAAAAAATAGAACATTAGAAAATGACGTTGTTTTGATAACATAATGTAAACTGAACCATGAATCCACAAATTGCTGTGAAGCTGCAGATACTCACTGCTAGCACAGTGCTCACTAGGAGGGGTAGTCCATTGAGGGTGCTTTAACTGCTCTTGATAGTGAGCACTATGCAGGGTGGGATCCAGGAACTGCTGAAGGACAACACCTTCTGTAGAACCAGGGTTCCTTCTTATGCTGGCTGGTGTTTGCAGGATTGGATTCAAAAAGAGCAGGGAACAATACAGAGTGTATTTTTTTATTATTATTATTTCCACTAAATAAGAAATATAAATGAAATTAGCTCATTTCTAGAAAAAAAATCACTTCAGGTGACTGTTAGACTAATCTAAGGAAGTATGAGAAGTTAATATAGCACTTTTGGTTCAGTAGTATTGTATGCTTTTTTAAGTCAAAATTCATCATGTGTTTAATGTCATAATGTCACCAGTAATGTTACCTTTTTTAAACAAACAGATATGCCTTATATTAAATGTATCTCTTTTTTTTTTGTTCTACATTGCATAACCAAATGTCTTCTAGTAACATGGCTAATGGGAGCTCTTAAAAAGAAAAAAAGCAAACATTATGAGCTTCTTGAAAAGTATTTGAGATCATGTTGTCTTCATAATTTATAAGAAAAATCATTCCCATTAAAGGAATCCTATTCCAATACATATAGTAAGATTCTTAAGTGTTTTGCCACTTTTCCCTAAATGTGTCTTTTGATTATTAAAGTGGATTATAAAAGGGATAAATAAAAATGCATGCAAACAGTTAACACAGCATGGAAAAAGGTTTTACAAAAATGAGGCTAGGTCTTAAAGCTTTTATATCAAAACATGCTTTGCTAATATCTGGTACTGATGTGGAGTTGTCTGTAAATTATACTCACAAAAGTTGTTTGCCTTTATTAACAACAGTTGGAAAACAATTACTCATGGAGTAAGAAAAAACTTGTTCAAAGTGCCTTAATTTTGCAGACCAAAGATTCAGAGGAGTTATCTAATGTGCTTTTATACTTCTGTTTTGAAACAAATACTAAATAAAGAATTTGGCTGAACTGTGTTTACTTTCCTTTGTGAATATTTTTTTAATAGCAAATTCTAAATATTTTTAAGCTTTTAGTGTAGTTTTTAGTTAAAAAGAAAACGTATGCTTCCCTTTCTCACTTAGCACATGCTAATGCACTTAAACTGCATCGCTCTCCTCAAACACAATTGAAAACCTTCCCTAATTCCATAATCACACACCATGAGCACCACTCCCTGCATGGAAAAACTATCTGAGCAATGGGTTGATATCTTGTGCTGTCTTACTGGCTGTCAGACTCCCTCAATACGGTGACTTTGTTATCAACTATCATAGCACTTAGGTAGAGGGAGAGCTTTTAATCCCAGTAAGAGCTAGAGAGCTTTTAGGCGAAAATGAAAGCTCTTAGGATTGCCTAGGGGTGAACTGAAGCTGTCACCTTTCCCCAGGGCCTTTGACTGTCATTAAATATGAACTTTAATCTGCTTCCTTTACCGCTGTGCCACCGTGAGCTGTCAGTCAAGTCAGATTTTAAAGGAAGTAGTTATGTTAGGGGAGGAATGTGTCTGTGCTCTCCTCTCCCAAAAAAAGACTAGGCCATGGGGAGGAAAATGGAACTGATAGATCAAGTATGTACAGGAGCTGACGAAAGAGCAGGAGACAAGAAAATGGATTAAAACCTATCATGTGGTAGGACACTTTTGACTTTTCAAGTGGAAATAAATTTGTAACATACAACTTTTGATATATTTTCTACTTTTGTAACATTTTAAAGTCTCTGGTAGTCCCTAAAATACTGTTCTGTATTTTACCTTTCATTAATATAATCCAAGTGAAATACAACAATATATGCAGGGCACTCCCTCGTGAACACTTGTTTCCCTGATACACTCCGTCCCTCAGAGTCCTTGATCACAGAAGGTGTCTGCACAGCTGCACACTGGCGTCTCTTTTGATGGTGTGGCCTTTTTGATTTATCTGAACAAGAATCCTTCCACAACCAAATGTAGAAAGAAAATCAACATGTTCTTTTAGTTGCTTTTCATGTAGTTATTTCTCAGCATGGACAGTCTTTTACTGAAGTGCAGATTTGGAGAAGTCTTGTGACTACAGCTCCTCCTACCCCGTTATCTATTTCCCCTCACCTGATATTAATTTAAACTAATGTAATGTGATCAAACACACGACTAGCATACTATCAAGTCAGAATACTACTAATAAAGAACTTGCTCTTTTCTTTGGTTATTTGATTAATAATTTCTTGGGGATTTATAAGCAGGAATGTCTAGTTGAGTTGGTGATGGAATTCTCAAAGAACTTTATCTGCTTCCTTTGGTATCCTGTATGAAAAATTGATGTCAAAGACTTAGTAACTGACAGTGGTCCCAAATCTGTCACTTTTGCCAGCAGTAGCTGCACATAAATTATCTGTAAGATCACTAAACTTTCATGCTTTAAAAACAATGAAAAGGGAGGACTGCACATTTTATTGTTACCTTGTGATTTTCTGGAAACTAGGATTCATACCTACATGCATTTCTTTGTGATGTAGGAGGAAGAATATTCATAAATATAATTAGACAAGTATTGAATAGAGGAGATTATGGTGAATGTTTTCCGTATATTAGATAAGATGGAAAACAAAGTCAAAGCTACAAGGCAGAGACATTACAAGCATATAATATAACTGCCCTGGAATTACAATACTTAGCATTTAATCTTTATCTTAATATAAAATGGTCACTTCTGTCCTTATTGCTCTACCCCTCATCTCCCCTGTGAAGCAACCAGCAAGGATGTCTGAACACCTCTTTGGCATGGATCTATGCAGTCACAAAATAACTAGAATCCATCCGGAACAAAACTCTGTTTATTTTTTCCCTTAAAGGTGAAAAGTAAATGGCTCAAAGACATAAAATGAACTACCCTTAAAAGCAACATCCCAAATGATAAGCTATTTCATATAGATTTTTGTCTTCTGTGTTTAATACCCTTTTGCCAAATTGATCTGAAATATGCTAAACGGTCCAAAACTTAATAGATGACTGACGTCCATGTACAAATCTTTTCATACTGTCATACGCATTCTAATCTGTGTATCTTCACATATTCAGAGCATGATCACAAGAATGATGAAACAAGGCCCAAAAAATGGAGAAAAAAAAAAAATCCTTAATAGTGCCTTATCTTTATTTACATGATTCAGCAAAAAGTTTCACCAAGCCCTATTTCTCCCTCTCTAGTTTGAACAAGACCACTGTATTGCACTGGAATAAGCTGCCCAGGGAGGTGGTGGAGTCTCCTCTGGAAAGAGAAAGGCAAAGGGAAAAATACTGTAAATACTGAGGATTTAAAACCAGTATTGGCAATTACCATCTGTTAAACTGAACTTTAGCCTTTTTGGATGCCAGAGGATAAATCTCAGTGTCAATGTGAAAAAAAGACAGTACTTAGCTCTCATGTTAGAACTATCAAAACAGGCTAGAAAAGCAATTGCTATTTCTGCTGACCAAACGAACATGTTGCAGTACTGTGTCTGCTTCATACTGTATTGTACTGTACAGTCTTATTGGAAAACTGTTGTGTTTATATGCCTCTCAGCCTTGTCAAAATTCAAAATAATTGTTCTGCTTTAGTACATGTGTTTTGAGACTAATTTCTAATAAGAGGAGTATTAAATAGAAATTAAAATACCCGTTTTCATGCTTGGAAAATACAAAAAAAATACTTACTTTTTTTAGCCAACAGATCCCCAAGCATCTAATAAAGAAAATCAATCTCGTCTCAGTTTTACAGATGGAGACACTTAGTCATAGAAGAAATTAAATCCTCTCTTCTGAGTTCCAGTTCATTTCACTGTTTTCCAGATCACACTTCTCTGCTTTCCTCATCACTAGCTAACATTTGACATCAAAATACCATTAAAAAAAAAAATGACATCTTGTTACTCAGATGGCTGTACTTTGTGTGGTTTTATGAGAGCAGCTCGTGGACACAAGACACTTGGCAGAGGTGACGTGCCTCCTGATCTTCTGCCTCTGATCCATTTGGATGCTCAGTGGACAATGTGCAGACTGCCTGTCCTGCTGTGCTTGGCAGATTACATCCTATCAGATAGCCCTACATGTGCAAAGTACTGTGTTCTCAAGGGGGAATCCTCCTGATGTGTGCTCCATTTGGAGACCCAGAAGTTGCTTATTTTGGCCTTATAAGTAGCCTTGAGGGTGGTCCTAAGCAGACTCCCATCCAGTTAAGTATATAGAGCCAGAAACATCAATTTCTTCAAGTTCTTGACCAGTGGATGTCAGACAAACTTTAGGTACCTCCACGTCACTTGAAGTGAGAAATATGTGCATATGTATAAACCGGAGAGGGGAGATACTATGGTGGTGTCAGAAAGGGAAATGTATGCAATAGTACTGCATGCCAAGGAGAGAGTGCCAGGCTAATACTCACAATTGTATCTACGCTAGTAAACTAAACCGAGCGTGGAAGAAGGATGGATCAATTTGTCTGCTGATCCAGGTTTAGCTGATACAATGTTCCTTAGACTTTTTTTTTTTCCTATGACAACCAGGCAGTGCCTGGACATAGTTCAGGGGACAGTGAAGAGAAGGGTTTGTTCCCAATAGGAAGCACAGACAAGGCCATCTTGATTTAAGGGAGAAGTACTGGGGAGCCCAGCACTGGGGCCCCATGGAGAGCCACAAAGTGCCCCTTTCCTGCCCGAGTCAAGAAACAGGCCTTCATATATTTAATGGCTAGTATAAATGGTGTGCATAATACCAGTCTTGTGACCCATTCTGGACCTGGTGGACACCTTCTCTCCTTCGTCTCCTTAATTCCCCGTTTTCAGTATTTTACCCATATGGAAACTGAAATAGCCTTAATGCCTTAAAAAAGATAGAGACAGGATAAGACCTTGTTTGTACTTCTTTCCTTGCAACTGTAGGTGCTCATCACTCTCCTTAGCCAAGTGGAGGAGCTGAGCAGAGCTGCCGCTTCAGGAATGCCAAGGTGTATCTCTGCTCCTTGGGAAAGGAGCAGCAATATATTTTAAAAATAAAATCCATCACCTGCGCCAACTACAAATGGAGGTTAGGTTCCTCTCACCTAGCATGGAGTGTGTACAAGGTGTATTTCTACATCTGAGGTAACTGCCAGCATTTCCCTCCACTGTCAATGGCAGCCCCAGGACAGTAAATAGCATTTAGCAACTAGCAATTTAGGTTCATATTAGCAAAAGTAAGCATCTGCTGCAGGGTAGAGGGATTGTAACCTAGATTGTCTGAACATCCATTGCATAAAAAGGGGTGCTAAGGTGGCAAGCTCAGACAGGGACTACCCCTAAATCATAGTAGGTCTCTGTTGGATGAATAATGTCCAATGAGTTTAAAGTTGGCAAATCAAATTCTTACATGCAGTTATTTCTTTTGCAGAAATAACTATAAAAGTCTACCAAGTAAAATTAAATTAATAGTTTGATTCCTTTATAAAAACAATGATGTGAAATCTTAAACTGTGTCAGGAAGGATTTCTTTTTTTTTTACCATTTCAAGTTTGACAAATGAAAACTACCGTGCAAGTGATCATCCTCAGATAAGCCCAGTATCTCCTTTCATGTCATTCGTCTGACAAAAGATCTAAAATAACAACACTGAATTAATGAATTCCACTTTTGGGCCACAATATATTTTAGTAATATAATTGGTGGAGGCAGCAGTCCTAAGAGATAAATGTGTGTTGTGATTTGTTATTTTGCTGTCTGAAACTCAGAATTGCTAAATGATAATCCCAGATGGAGGGTCTGAGTAAGGATACCAAAGTCTAGGCACAGCTCAAATAAAAGAATACCTGATTCCCTTGAGTACTGAGCTGTAGAAATTCCTGGTGATAGCATGAGATATGTAGGGCTTCCTCTTTGTAATTGGACCATGTGTGATGTAGGAAGTCTTTTTAAATTAATGATCTTCATTTATTAAATGACTGCTTCCCTTCTGCTTCTCTTCTACATAAGCCACAAGTGTGAAGATTTCAAAAGTTCGCCTTCTTTGTGTCACATTTCTCCAAACATAGGCTTTCATAGAATTTCACAAAAATGCAAGTATGAAAGTATAAAAGTTTACCAACATTTGCCAAGGGTTGTTTTTTCAGTTCAGCAATAATATATTTTTGACAAATACAAAAATTTTCACATCAGTATGTTAACTTTTTTTGACCAGTAGTAGTTAAAAATTGAGTGACATGAGTTTTGTGTTTAACTACTAGCACACAGAAGAAAATACTAGCTACAGATTCCACGCAGAGAAGAGGATAATTCATTGTGGTACAAGTAACTAGTAAAAGATCATCAGGGTGACACTATATCATTAGGAGCCCAGCACATTATTGATTGAAAGCTAGCAGTACTTTTATTCAGGAGACTTTGCAGTCTCCTTTACAGCCATATTAATTTATTTCTAATGTCATACTAAATGAAAATGTTTTTCTGGCTGCTTTAACTGGCATCCTTTAAATGCCACAGAGCTCAAGCTTTCTTTTATGGATTTCTTCCTTGTTAAACAGAAGTAATCTCTATGATAGAACATGCAACGGCATCAGCCCTTACATTTTGGATCATCAAGTTCACCCATCCTCATGTCTTGCTTCACTTTCTAATCTGATGCATCTCTTGTCTATTAAGATTTCTTGAATTTTTATTTTACTTTCCATATCTATACTGTTAAAAAAAAAGCAGAACTACACTTTGCTCATGTACATAGATCCAGTGGTACATGCAGTCTGCATTCACACTACACAGCACTTTGTGTTCAGTTCCTTTTACCAGCTGGTGCCCCTGTGGTTTAATTTTCTTGGCAGGGACTGGGGGGGAGTGGGTTTTTTTTTTCCTCTCCCTGCTTTAGGTTGTGTAAAATAACATGGTGCTTTTGAGGATGATGTTTTAACATGACACAGAAGTTTTGCGCTGTATGCACTGTGGTGAAGCGTACAGGAGTTAACGGAGAGTGCAAAGCCTGTTGGGGCAAGACTGGAGGAAGAGAGAAAGCCAAAACTGTGCAGCCTTGTTTATGCTGCCTGTTGGAACATTTCCTGGAATCTGTTATTCATAGATTAATGCATGGGATTGGCTCAAAAAGTGCAAGCTGGCGTGGGCCAAAACCATAATATGGAGTGCTCTATCAGCAAAGTACTGTGTCCAGTGCTTCATCTCATTCCCATATACTATTTATAGTACAGATGTAGCTATGGGCTAGGACAGCTGGAATTCCCTCTTTTCATATACTGTACCTCATGTTTAACTTCATCTGAGCTGGTGTAAATTAGATGCTGTAATATTTGTATGGGTCTGGCATACTCAAATTTATGGGGGTAAAGAAAAAAAAAAAAGAAAAAAAATACTGGTTTCAGATATCGTTTTATCAACTTCCCTCCCATCTTTCTTTTTAATTTCCAATAATTAACTCATGTCTGGTAACGAAAGTGTAAGATTTGCCTCTGTGAGAGGTGATCACTTTTATCTACAAATCACATTGTTTAAGTTATTTGTAGAAAAAAATATAGACCTTATGCTTCCCCTGGACATCACAGAATGGTTGAAGCTGGGAAGCATCTCTGAAGTTCAACCCTCTGCCTAAGCAACTGCAGCTAGAGCAAGTTGCTTGGGCCTGTTCCCAGTCAGGCATTGAGTATTTTCAAGGATGGAGATTCCACAGTCCCTCTTGATAACCTCTGACAACAATAAAAAAATGTCTCCTTTTATGTTTAAATGGCATTTCTTGGCCATTTGAACTTGGTCAACTTCAGGTTTTTGTCTTCTCATTGCTAACCTCTGAGAAAAGCCCGGCACCGTCTTTGTCACACTTTCCCCTCAGGTTTTGATGAACTTTTTTGAGATCCCTCTGCACCTTCTCCAGGCTGAACAGTCCAGCCCAGTCTCTCCTAATTTCTCTCTATCCCAGTCTCTCCTAATTTGTCAGATGCCCCAGCCTCTTCATCATTTTAGCGGCCATTTGCTGTACTCGCTTCAGTAGCTCTGTTTCTCTCTTGTACTGGGGAGTCCAAAACTGGACACAGTACTCCAGGTATAGCCTAACCAGTGCTGAGTAGAGAGGAAGGATCAACTTTCTTGACACCCTGACAGTGTGTTTCCTAATTCACCCCAGGAGCCTGTTGGTCTGCTTTTCCATGAGGGCACATTGCTGAACCATGGTCAATGTCCAACAGGGCTCAATGACCTCCTCTGCAGAGCTGCCTTCCAACCAGTAAGCCCACAGTTGATACTGGTGCCTGGGAATATTCGTCCCCAGGGGCATGACCTGGTTTTTGCCTTTGCTGAACTTAATGAGATTCCTGTCAGCCACTTTCTCCAGCCTGCCTTCGAATGGCAGAACAGCTGTCTGGTATATCAATCACTCCTCCTCCTTTTATAGTCTCTGTAAACTTGCTGCAGTTTTATTCTCTTCCCAAGTGGTTAATGTATATGTTAAACAACATTAGGCCCAGTATTGACCCCTGGAATACACCACCATGAAATGAAAGATGCTACTGGTCATGGTGTGTTGGATGTTTAAGCTATGAGAAACACTGTTTACCGCATGCCTGCTTTACAATCATTCATTTAATTATAACACTTGCTGATGCTTTTTAGGGTTTTAATCCTGTCTGGGTTGAATCACAGGCATTTATTCCTCTAATTGCTAGTCCAATTATCTTTTTTTTTTTTTTTCAGCAAAATATTTAACAGTTTTTTTCAACAGCTGTATTTCCCACAATGGAACATGTGGCCTGGGTCAGGGCCACATTGAAGCCATGTGATGTGAATGTGATGCTAAAGAGAATTAAAACAGCATGTCTGTTAATTAAGAAAAATATATCAATGCAAAAACTACCGGCAAGAGAGAGGCATATGTTCAGGAGCATAGGCAGAGGTGACTTGAGATATGATTTGCAAAGTTTTACTCCAGGCTCTTCAAGCTGTTGACTGTGCTGCAAATGAGGCCTAAGAAACCTCATAAGGTCGTCAGTGTCTCTGCAGTCTCCTAGAGCTCAGCTGCCTGACTGTCACAGCTAGTCTGTCACCGTGGTCTGTAGCAAATCCCGACCCTGCAGTTCTCAATGGCAAGTGCAGATCCATCTTTCTACAGGCACCTAAATCCATTTGTCTGATGGACTTAGCAGGACTAGTTTCTGTCTTCTATGAAGACCTTAATTACAATGTGCTTATGCAGCAGTGAAAGATATAGATGGAGCGGTGAGTGAGTCTTCTGAGTCCCCTTGTTCCACTTCTAGAAAAAAGCAGCTATGATTTAATTGGGAAAGACTGTTCTTTCCAGGGAGGGCAGAAGGATAACTCATTTCTGGATCCTAGCTGGTCAGAGACAGGAAATACAGTTAAGTACAACTTTTAAATAACAAATTTGACAAAGAGCTTTTTAAAATAAGATGTATATTGCTGTACTTTTTTATTTTGCATTTTCATGTGAAATTGGTTATGGATGAGGTTGTCTTTGGAAAGGCTTATTCTGTAGTGACAAGACCTGGTAAAAGTGCATGTGACCACTGCAAGGCACACACCTCCTGTACAAGTCTGCAGAAAACCCAGGATCGTTTCCAAGATAGCAGATTTTCATGTGTGTCCCAAACATGCCTTAACTCTTGGAACAATACCTGAATGTGCACTTTCCTCAGTCTCCAGTCCTCAGAAAGGACTCTGAAAACATGAGGCAGAGAGATGCCCTGCTACTATCCAAACAGAAGCAAATATGGTATAAAACAGCTGTACATCAAATGTGTATTTATTATTTCTCCAGCTGCAGATCAGAGACATTACAGATGGGAAAGTCTTTCTAGATCATATTATCGATCTCCTTGCCAAGGCTGGACTGTTGCCCACTGTTACAGTCTATAATGCTTTGCCCAGGTGAGTGGTACCTTCCCACAGTCATTCTCTCACACCCTCCTCAAAGCCATTTTCCCATATTTTGCTCCCCTTTCTGGCTTAGCTGCCATCAGACTAGGCAGACATATTCCATCAAGTAGTCCTTCAGCAGAAAAGGCAGCTGTTTTAGCCATAAAAAGGATGAACATCCCTGTTAATGTGACAGTAATGAACTTGCTCATATTTTCCTGAAACATCTGAAACTGGAGATCTATTTTGGTGTTGAACAAACTGTTGACTTTGATTTAGGTTTTGGGTGGCCTCATAGGTCTGCCACCTTTTTTTTTTTTTTTTTTGGTTTTTTTT
>NW_015094510.1:19128959-19149084 GCF_001431845.1 Calidris pugnax
TTTCTTATTAATGGCATATTTCAGGATAAGTGGTTCCTGAAATCATGAGTCATAGAGTGTTTAAGGTTGGAAGGGACCTCTGGAGGTCATCTCATCCAAATGCCCTACTCCAACAGGGTCAACGAAAGTTCTAAAAAATACTTAGACACCCCATTGCATTTGTGAAAAATTTCTTATGAGCTGGAAATGCTCCCATGTATTTCCCTCTTTGTCCTGAAATCAAATGCATTTTTCAAACACCGGTGCAATGATAAAGTATTTAATGCAATTTTGGCACTCCTCATGAATCAAGTACAGTTACGTCAGTAGACATGTGACAGTGGGTGACTATAAAATTTAACATTCTTTTCAGTTTCATCATTAAAAATCCTACTGGTCTGAAAGTCTTCAAACCCTGGCAGCCAGGATACCAGGGCTGCCCCCAAGAATCAGGCAGCAGAAAAACATTTCAAGTCATTTGACTCTTGGCATCTAGACCCTGATATTCAAAGTTCAGAAAGTCCTTAAACTTGTAGTTTCACAGACAGAATTTCCTCTAAGTAGGAGCACAGCTGACTGAAATAACAAAAGAAAATCGTGCTGTTTTAGCTGATCACCAAGAGACAATACACTACATGTGCGAAGTATATACATCTGCAGTTTGTTTACTGGGAATCTTTGTCTGCCTCATCTATCCATGCAGACCATGTCCACAGTCACCATTAATTTATCATGTGAATAGTTTTGTGCATTTTGAAACTGTGTACTCAACTTCAAATGTCAAAATTTTCAGCCCAGCTCTATAGTATGGTTCAAACGAGTTTAGGACCGCAACCAGCCACTCTGAAATGCTAAGTGAAAAGAACCTCCTCCAAATTTTATAGAAGTAACCGGAGTCAGATGCTACTTACATGCATGTGGCTTAGAAATGTTGAAGAACCCAAACAAGCCATTAATCATGGACTGTCCTTCTGCTCAATGACAGTTCAATGATAGATTCTGTTTTAATGGTTAAAATGCACTGCACTGCAGATGACACCTTCAGCACTAAGATTCGAGACCCAGCACTGAACAAATCTTCTGCATCTTTCATTTTCTCCCTATCCAAAATTCCAGGTCAAAAAGCATCATGATAGGGCTTAGTTGGTGACATTTATGATTCATGTACTACTATTGCTGGCACACTGCCATCTAATCAGATTGTGAGGTTATGATCTGACTCTCTGTGGTTTCTGTGTGAATGCTATTAAATATATTTTTGCAGTGGAAAATTACCACGTAAGGAGTAACAAATGTTGACAATACAAACAAGACTTTTTGCATGCTTTCTATTTGTGAATGCTATTTTATGCATTCATGGGTGATGAGGCACTATCAGAAGCTGACCTGACTCTTCTCTCTACCTTGATCACCATGTCCCCCTCAGGGGAAATAGAGCGTGGGGAGGAAAACACTGTATGATCCAGGCTCACCCCAACATTGGGGTGGTGGCATGACATACAGAAGCCCAGTGCCTTAGAAGTACCTGCAGGTCATGGAAGAACATGGTGATGATGTTAACTAACCTCTTCCCTAATATATGGCAGAAATTCTCCTCTGTTCATTTCTCTACACCATTCAATGTGCTAAACCTTTACTTCTGAAATTTAATTATTTAGATTTCCCTCTTTAACAATATTATTGTTTTTATATTGTCTTTGGACTTTCAACAATTACCAGGAAAGCACGAGATTTGGGGGAGGGGAGGCAATCACCATAATTGCAAGTAACAGACAAGCTTTCAGCTTCAGAAGCCCTTCATCAGAGCTTTCATTAACCGAGCCACACAGTACCAGAAAGATAGATCACTTCAAAAACTTAATGTGGGAGATGCAAAAGATACAGCTGGAACAAAGATTTTACCAACTTTTTGATTAGAGATAGTATATGGATATTATATGGGAGGAGAAATCCTACCCCGGCAGACATTGGTGGGAATTTTGTCATCAATTTTAGTGGAGACAGGATTACATCATAATCTTTTTTCTTTCTTTTTGTACCACGTCTCCAATCTTTAATTATTACGTTACCTTAAAGAGAATAAAAACCTTATTAGTTGGACTGAATCTAAATAAAACTTTTAAACACATGGTGACTGTGGGTTGAAATAGCAGATAGTCTTACTCCCTCCACTTGGTAACTACAACAAATGGAGCTGTGGGTGGGAGGTCCTGAAGGATGGGTGGTTTGGATCCATATTGCTCTCCTCTTGGACTTAGAAACTGACGTAGACGCCCAAGTCTGTCATCTGCTCTACAGTAAATAGACAGATTATGGCTCTTGTTCTTTATGGTATCTGGAAAAAAAGAAGGTCTGCAGTTATGACTATCATCTATAAAAAGCCGCAGAAGTGACTGGCATTCAAATATCAATGTGAGAAGTAGAACATTTGGGTTATCATCTAAGATGTGGTTAGTCAAAACACAGCTCGATGTAAATAACTCATGTTCACTTTTTTTTTTCCAGGGCATGACTTACTGAAAGAGCAGTGTAACTGGGGTATCCAATTTACTAATGTTGCTTCTAATGAACAAAGAGTCTCTGTTTTGGATAACAGCATTTCAGAGCTCCCTGAAACAGGCCCACCTAATTCACTCTTAGGGTTTTTTTCCTCCTAACTCTATCATCCTTTTCATCACATCAGATACCCTTACTAGCTTGGCAGTATGTCACTTTTTTGTTTTCAAAAATACTTGTAAGACATTAAGGTCAATATATCAGGTTTTAGTCAGGTGACAAAGGTAGAAATGTAACAATTTATGAATAGCGGATGGGAATTTTTATGGTGAGATATTATACATTGAATGAATGGTGTTACTGAAACAAAAAAAAAAAAGAAAACAAAAAATACTTCAAGAGAAGGCATCCTTGAGTAAACATAAAAGGATCACTACAGAATAACTGGAGAGCCACTGGTAAGCCAACTATGGACTAATTGTTTTCTATGTCTATGCAATCAAAAACTTTTCTCTGCAGCTCTGAGTTCCCTGATTGTTCATTGCATAGAAGTGTTAGTCTACCCCTAGAGTTTCTTTGGAGCTCCCTCTAAAACAAAGAAATGGCTATCACCAGCTGATAGTTCACTCTGGCTTTTCAGACCATGGGTACTACTGAGCTGGTGTACAAGGTCTGTTCCCTCTGTCCTATGTACAGGTGCCCAGTGGGCTTTCCATCCTCAAACCTTCCTACCCAATTTCATACCACGTCCCACATCATTCAGCACCTGCCCTCAGTTTTATGCCATGTGGTTCTGCTGGGATGCAATGTAGACTTTACGTTGGTTTTGGCCAGTCAGAATGAAAGGCACAGACCAATTAATTGCAAGATTGAGAGAAAGCATGGACTCACATGCCGTATGGGTGAGCCAATCCACTGTAAAGGAAGTCGTCTCTGAACAGCACGGGTACAACCACTGTCCTTTTATAGCATAGCATCTCTGAAACAGATTGATTGATTATGTATAGCTACTAGCTAAGAGCATAAAAAGAAAGCCTACAGGTTGAGAAAACACAAGTGTTTAGACTTGATAAGAAACCAGCACAAGGCTGTTCAGACAATCACACAAGGCCATACTAAGCTTCCTATGGAGACCTGCCCGGCTAAACAGCTTTGAACACTATAAACATTTGTCCGGCTATTTTTAAACATTTTTTTTGTCTTATGGTAGACTTTCCTTCTGCTACTAAAATTAAGCAATGCTTTGATTTGGAGAACAACATACATATACCTGAACTGGAGAACCTGGGAGAGCTTTCTGATTCCAGACCTGAGGGCCCATTTGTGACACTGTCACAGGTGTTGGAATAAAACCTGAATAAATACTATCATCTCACAAGCCCAGGTTTTCCAGTAGAAGGAAACCCAGGTACATGTGCACAAGAGCAGTGATGTGCTGTATCAGGCAAGCTGGTGTGGGAAAGCAGGGGACCAGGACTCTGAGAAGTCCACAGATCACACACGCACAGTCAAAATCTATCTCTACCCACAAAGGCAGGGAAAGAAGCATCTCAGGGGCAAAACCCAGCTGAGAAAGTTAGGTGACCAGGGCTTGATCTAAGGATAGGTGAATCCTAGAAGTCTGCACCAGAAGAGATGAAGACATGATCTTTATTTGATTACAGGGGTACTTTCAGGCACACCATAACATGGTCATCTATACACGTAGTAAGGAGACTGAACTTCCTGGGTCATCCAGTAGTCTTCATATGAAGGGATAATTCCAACATATTGAAGGAAAATTCCAGGGAAAATATTTTACCATAGAGTTTTTTTTGCCAGATTAGATTTTTAATACTGCAGCAAAAGAGAAGGAGGCAGGAACCATGGCCCTGATCCCATTCCTCATGGCAGTTATATTGTGAGATGCATGTCCCCATCGCTCGCATCTTATCTCCTCCCCTGATCTTCCTTTGGGAAAGATTTCTGTTCCCTCTAATCCAGCCTATGCTCAAAATATTTAGATTGCTGCTATCATTATAATTTTTGTTGGTAATTAGGTTAAACTCAATGCACAAGTTGGTCTCAGCTGAAAATGCACCATATGTGGTGTATGGCAGTTTTGAGTGATTTGCATTCTCCCACACCTTCCACAAGTGAGTGGAATTGCAGCTGCTGGTGTGATCACCCTGTGTGTACTTTTCCTACAGGTCCAGACAGCCTGGGCCACAAGACAGCCTTTGGCACAATAACCTTTAGCAAAAAGGCTTTCTGCTGTGCGTAAATCTGCGCAAGAGTGAAGTTCTCTGTGGTGAATTCACTCTCCTTTTCAGTAAGTAACAAAAACACTTGAGTTATTCAGGGGGTATTTCATGTTTCTAAATTGGGAATTTGCTTTGTCTCACTTGACCTGAGTGAGTGTTCTTCACCCAAAAAAGGAAGAGACATTGTAATGAATGTAAGTCTGATGCAGAGTGCACAGTACTCAGCTATCTTCATTAAAGTCTTTTAAGGTATCCATTGTCAGAACTAATCTTTAGTATTTAGATTTCATTGCCAAAACATTTAGGCAGTCTCAATTTTTAACTAGCTGTAAAAGCATGCAAATGTTTGAAGGAGTGTTTATAATTCAAAATTGTATGAAAAAAGGTAGCCAGCAAATCCTATACACATAATTAATAACAATAAAAAAACATTATTTCTGTTATTTCTAGTAAGGAGTATTATTATCACTATAATAATAATAATTTATAAATCCCCATGGTCTCAAAAACTGCTTAGAGGTCACTAATACAGCTAGTTTATGTACACATTGCATGTGCAAAAATTATGACTGTGTCTGATTCATACATCATCCTATCCTGTTACAGGAAAATTATAAAAGATACTGCTTGCCTTCTTGTTTAAAGGAAATGCTGAACCATTCACATCATCTGTGTCTTCATATTGTGTAAGAGAGTATATGCCACATGCAAAGAGTATGCAAAAAAACCCAGATCTCTGTTGCTCTGGAGAGAGAGGTCAGGAAGTTTCTATTATGTTTTTTTCAATTGGCAGCTGTGCCATAAGGAATATTAGTTTCTACAAAGATATGGAAGAAAACAAATGCAAGACTGTATATAGAAACTTTAGTCTAAAGCAGATGTCATAGTGGACCAGCTTAGGAAACATGCTACATTGGTACTTTCTACGATATTATTTATGAATATCAGCATTTTCCAAAGAGGGAAAATCTATTCATAGCAAAATTCTTAAATTGTCATCATGACTACAGGATTGCAGTCAATATAAAGGGAAGATACTGATATTTGGCATTTCAGGATATACGTTATGAAGGAGTTTGGGAGACTTAGGCACTTAGTTCTCTCTGACTTTTGAATGACAGTCAAGCTCCAAGAGGTGTCTGTGCCTTTAATGATAAAGACAGGAAGAAAAAGACTGTAAAGGGCTTAAATTTAGTTAAGATAAAAATATCAGTATCAAATTTATTCCAGGTAGAAGTCCTAAGCACTGCCATCTACATACAACAAAGCGTGAAGCTTCTTCTGATGGGACTTTCTTTGCTGTATTTGACAATTGGTCGGTTTCTGAGCTTCAGATACGTCTATTCACCAGAACTTCCCTCCCCTCTCTCAGCTCCTCCTGTCCTTTGGTCTTTGCCTCAATTGCCACAAAGACTCCTTTTATCCGGTGGAATCTGAATGCCCATATTTTCTTTGAGAGAAAATAATCATATTTTTTTTCTTGAGCACTCTGACAATTCATCCCAAAATAGCTGCAATGATAATTAATGGCAAGAGTGTAATTCATGCATCAGAGGTTCTTCATGTGAGGATGATTTTAAAACAGTACTAATTGGATAACACCAAATGCACAGACTTCAAGAAAATTGCAGACACCTGCAGTGTTTTGGTCATAGTAATTTCTGTTACTATCAGTCTTTCTCTGAAGAAATACTGCTATAAAAGATGAAATTTAATTCACAGGTGTAATTTTGATTTGCATATTTTAGAAGCTGTTCAAGCTTTTAGCCTCAGCAGTAATAACAGGAAGCTTTAAAATAAGTTACCATGACTTATTTGGACTAAAACTCAGTATAAAGATATCCGAGCTAATATGTTCATAGAATAAGGCTAAAAGTTTCAGTTTCGGTATAAAGACTCTCATTTTAAATTCTACTTCTACTGAGTATTATTCATTTAAATAAATGGTGATATAATTTCACCTTCAGACAGATATTCTGCATAAATTATATGTGCTAGACCACACCTAGCTAGCACAAGTAAATTTTCTCTTGTGCTCTATGGAAATTTGTTAAAATTTGATGCAAGGTTAAAGAAACTGATCCATCTGTAGAACTGAGCAGGGCAGGAGAAAAGGACCTTTGGTCAGCAAAAATGAACAGCAAGAATTAACCTGAACATAAAACATCAGATAGTCTGCTGCATTAAGATTTGTGATCTCTTTCTTTTTGAAGTGCACCCTTTGTTGTAATCAAAGTTCGTTTCCTGCATGATATTGAAGTCATTTCTCCAAGACAGAGGACAAACATGTTGAACAAATGGTCTGCCTATTTTTTAATATTAATAGTCTGCTTTTTAGCCTTTACTGTACATATAACTTTTATAGTTCTCATTTATAGTCACCCATCCTGTCTCTCCTGAGAAAACACATATTTAAACTTAATTGTCCTCCCTGAGATTTTGTAATGCATGAATAATATTTGGTAATGGAAAAGGACCTGTATTTTCTTTCATCCAAGAAAGTTCTTAACATGTTTATATGAAAACTAAGCTCTTTTTTCCTCTTTTATCAGATCAGATTCTTTAAACAAGTCATTTGGGTTTTTTATGATGAAGTTTTTTTGAATTACATTTTTCCTTTCATAAACTATAAATATTTAGTAACAAAATGTAATATTTCTTTACAAAATCGCAAAATAAAACTGAATAATTATAATAATAATAACAACAACTAAAAAAACCTTCTTATAAAAAACGACAAGGTGGGATCCCAGGAGCTTCGTGGGCCTGTTGAGTAGCTTGGAGTATCTTGTTTCCATACTTTCCCACAGCTGTTCATTATCTTGTCCCTAAGGTGTGAAAAAATGGTGGTCCTCTGAGGCTGTTTTTCCTTGTCAGTGCAGAAAGCAGTAAAGCATACGGCAGGCAGAACCATTAGTTATAGATGCCTGTGCACAGTCTCCCTATAGCAGTGATCTGCACAGTAAAGGAGTCACCCAGCAGCAGTTAAAAATTCCTAATGGAAAGCTGGGTTGTGTTGCAATGAATTGCGGGTGGTATTAGTCTACGCTCTTGACTTTTGCTCTAGAAGACAGCTCTGGGAAGTACCTGTGTGCCGTTTCCAGGAGAGATCCCCATGGGAGTTTCTCAGCCAACATATTTTGTGCTCATGCAGAATTATTCCATTTTTCCCCTCAAAGAAATTGAAATTTCCTGTGAGAAAATGTATTACTGCAGCTTTATTTTTGCCCTGCATTTTAGACATACAGATTGTCACTGCATGTGTTGCAATTTTACTCTTCCACTTTGACAGAACTTTCCTGTGTAATAATTCCCTTTCTATCTCTAGGGACTTTTGGGAAACCGATTAATGGTTTCACACTTGAAATCAGTAATATAAACTATAAATTACTGCATCAAACTGCTCTGATGAATTATTCATATATTTTCAAAGAACACATCAGCACTAAAAGCTATCTGGTTGACTATTTCTCTTCTCAAAACTTGGGATTCATCAAGTCATTGTGAGCTGAATAGTTGTTCTGTTGTGATTTTTTCCCAAAAATTATTAGCATGAATTTCAGTTCCTGAAATTCAAGCATGCAGTTCCAGGAAATACACAGAAAGATGTTTAGAAAAAGAAAGATGTTTAGAGCTTCAAACTTTTCCTTCATTTCTTCTTATTTAGTTCTTTTACCTAAATCAATCCTTAAGTCTTCCTCTGCCAGGCTTCTCATCACAGAAGCTCAAAGAGACATGAGAGTGTGTCCTAACTATTTTAACTGTAAGGAAATATGATTAAAAATACCTAGTTTACTTCTCCAGGCAGGCCTAAACCAGCGTGATTCTTCTGTTGTGAATTCAAATGCTTCATTATACGGATAGAAAGAATGTGGGAGAAAGTCACAGGCATAAGGACTCATGAGTCATACATTCACAGCACTGTTTGTTTGCTTATATCTATATTTATGACTTCATTCTCCTTCAGCACAAGATGTAAGTACACAGACAGTGGAAACAAGATGAAATTGCTAACAAATACTGAAAAACAATCCAACCATGCACAGTGAATATTGGAAAAGGCAAGGCAAAAAATTAAATGATTATAACACCGTGGGAACACCAGGATATAATTTCTGAGTTTCTAAACAGCAGAGTGATGGAAGTGTTGGTCTCCAGTCACACTGAAATGGAAAAATGATGTTTTTTCTAATCCTCTGCAATAATTCTCCCTAGTTAAGTCAGACTAGTTACTATCAAAATTAACTCCAGTCACAAAGAGCAAAGGTCTTTCTCTAGGGAGAGTAGAACAAAAAAATACTTTGAAAATTGAATGTCTTGAAATTGGTTCAACTTGTTGAACCAACTTTCTAGGAGATAAGAGAAACTAACATAATCTCTGAAGAAAAATATATTATCTTGAAGAATTTTTGGAGGAGAGTCAAGTACCAGAACACTCGGAGAAGTGCTTTTTAAAAGGGAGAAAACAGAAAATAGGAATTTTTAGTGCTATTAATTTCCAGTCCAATCCTGAAAAAGGACTGAAGGCCTGGAAAAGTTCTGTAGGAAACAATCTGTTAGCACAGAGTAAATATCAAAGAGAGCCTTAACTGAGAACATGGTCAATTACAACTCATGCTAAAATACCATGGGTTTATTCTAGGTAATAGTCTTTCTAAGTACAAGGAGAGGGACACATTAAAAATAGCATTGCCACTGATCTCTTTTAAGATCTCTAAATGTTCCTAAACAATTTGGCTACGTTACTTATATAGTGTACCAAAAGCATATAAGATGGTGTGTTACATGGGAAAAATTTTTATTGACACGCCCTTGAAATAATCTGTACTGATTCTGTCTCAGATTTACTGGTTTGTTTCTACAATTAGGTATTATATAGGCAATTTAGGGACCATTAGAAAATATGTTCATTTTTTCAAAGGCTATTCTTAGCACACACCTATTAGATCATACACGTCCCTAGTACAGGCCAAATATTTTATTCTAAAACAAAAGCTCATCCAAATGTTATATTTATCCAAGAGTCTATTAGTTTACAGAAGTAGGTTGTAAATTTCACCAAGTACAATATTTCTACACATTCTCTGGCACTTCTATTCTCAGCTGGGAAAAAGGTAAACAGAGCATCTCACGGTAATCAAGTATTTCCTTTTTGGAACCAATCCAAAATTCAGAGGTGAAAAAGAAAAATTCAAGCTTCAAAAATGTTGTAGAATTTTTGGTGAAGAATTTTGCCGCTGAAACAGGGGAATGAGCTCTTAATGTTTTTCTGGCATTCTGGCCCAGATATTGATGGTGGTGGGCAGGAGGGAAATGTATTCCACACTGTGAAGGGAAATGTTCTTCCATACAGAGAGGTCAGACATACATTTCTGCTGCATAAGTCTGGTTTTTTATTTTAACTTTTTTCAAAGGAGGTCACTTTTTTAGAGGTTAGCTGAAGCTCTGGTGGCTTTGTTTATACAAATTCCGGCAATTCCTTGGCAATAAGCTGAAGCTGGGACAGTCACCTTCTGTGGGAAGGGAGCCTGGTGTTGTGTCAGTCATGGTCTCTGTACAGCCCTTACTCAGTCGTTCAGCAATTCAGCATTGACACAGACGTGGTCAAGAAAAGATGACGCAAATTATAATACAAATAGTATCATTGTTGCATTTAGCTGCAGCAGATTTATAGCTTCACATAATCCCATAAATCATCCAAAGAGCCTGGAGTTTCTCAAATGCATTTCATATGCAGCACTTGCAGAGCCAGAGGAGACCCGATGAATGAGGCATCGGTCAGCAGAGTCCTCCCTCCAGCCTGCTATGGTCAGCTGTGTTCTCCCTAACTGGGCCATGTAATTTTGGAGGTATCAACCCAAAGGCTGGACTAGCAGTGTCTGCCAGAGTGTGGAGCCCAGCACCTGGCAATCCTGCATCCAGCTCAAAACATAGGTTATGTGTTAGGTCTCTTGTGGCGTAAACAGGAAACCAGTCTAAATCCTCCTGGTCCAGATGGGGTCCTCCTTCCCCCATAGGGGCCAGCATCATAACTTCTCATCCCAGATCCAGGAACCAGCATTGCAGCATTGAGTACAACAGCAATTTTTCCAGTTTTGGCTACCCATGTATGTCCCAAGTCACTTGACGATTCATTGGATGAAAAGCAGGGAAATCTTTTAAATGCCAATCTCTGGCTTATAAAGTTTAAGTGTTATGGCCCCAGCTCATCCTGTTGCGAAAAATTAAAGTGGAAAAGCAAAGAAATAAATATGTAACTTGAATTTCCTTGCTACTAATTTGGACATTTTCTAGTTTATGTGGGGGTCATCAAGCTAAACTTTCCTAACTGAAACTGTAGTTGTTATAAAGAAAGCACAGAGTGCAGAAGGGATCCAAAACATAGTTTGAAACAAAACTGGTTGCCTTCCAAAAAAAGAACCAGAAATCTCAGGTGATCCATTTTAATGGTAAGACCAATAGCTCTGTCTCATTAATTCCATACAAGAGTGTGTTGGGATATAAAAAGCTTCATGAGTCATTTGTCCTACTGCTGTGGATTCCTCATGAACCTTGTGATCTCTTGTCTCCATATACTTGTAGTCACATTGGCTAATCTGTGCATGATTGATTTCATCTTAAAACTTCAAAGGAACAAAATTAATGACGCTAAAATGGTGTTGCATGGAAGGAGAAAATGTATTCAGATGAGTAATAAATACAACAAACCAAAACTTGTCATTTTGTTTTAATTAATCCCATGTATAAATCCACATCAAGCTTACACGATAATTTTTATTAAAAATGGAGGAAATTTTTATTTCAGTATTTTCAAATCTTTCAGTTTGTTTTTTAAAATGACATTTCAGAATGAAAAGTTACAAAATTTGATTAAATAGCAACTGAAAATAACAAATAAGCCAAAATATTTATTGATGAAACTGGACATGCTATTTTTAATTTTTCATTTGACAAAGAAAATAAAAAGAACTCCATTTTGTATTGATTCATTCCTTAGTAATTTTTCAGCAGAATTTATTAGCCAAAGGTTAATCATCAGCACAACCTTAATTGCATTAACATAGTAACATGTGAAAAGACATCCATTTACACAAACTCATAGAGGACCTGAGTCTTGTAATAATATATCATAATGATTGTTTACCTAATAATTATTGGGGGAAAAAAAACCAAACCAGTTAGGTTTATAATATGACTGCAGATAAAGTTTTATGTATTTTCATCACTCAATCACCTGCACACCAAGAATTCATTGGCGGTCCCATCATAGTCTAATTAGACACTTCACCTAGAGAATGAGCAAAATTCTGGACACAGGGCTGTGTAAACACAGTTTAAGTAACTTGTAGTTCAGCGCCAGAGGTTTCAGAGGTCCTTTAAAAATCTTTCCAAGTTTACAAAGGTGGCCATGATAATGATATTCCTTGTAATGTCACTAAAGGACACAATACTTATTCATTTTAAATGATCTGCAAAACATTTTAAACGAATGATTAATAAAATCACATGGTTGAATTTTGCAAAAGCCTTAATAAATCAGGATTTGTAATTCAAAATGTATGCCTTGATTTAAAAATTAAAATTACAAGGGTAGATAAATATCCTAACCTTTCATAAGATAATATTTTTATAAATAGTATCACATTCCGCATGTCTTAGTAGAA
Organism: Calidris pugnax; assembly: GCF_001431845.1. NCBI lineage: Eukaryota > Metazoa > Chordata > Aves > Charadriiformes > Scolopacidae > Calidris > Calidris pugnax. The sequence continues at coordinate 19,141,342 of NW_015094510.1, forward strand.
AGGAAATCAATTCTTTTCCCATTTAAAGAGGTAAAAATAATATTTGCCCTTTTCCAAACACCACTAATTGAGAATGAACTAATGACACCGTAATGCACATTTGCATCACTGGCATTGTCTGCCAGCTTTTTCTAAGATATTAACAATGTAGCTCAGAAATCTCTATGCTAGATATAGTTTTCCAGTAGCACTGAACTCTTTCCTGATCAACAACTGAGTTTTAATAAGTGTTCACTTATGGAAAATGGTACTTGAGCAGAATTTAAGTCCCCATATCCAGAGTTACCATTCTACCTCGTCCTAAATTCCCGCCAATTATTGAGGGCTGCTAAACTGCACAGTAATTTTTGACTTTATAAATTGACAGCTCCTCCAGAATGTGAAATTCTGAGTAGGTCAAGAGTTGCCTCAGTCTTGGCAAGGTAATTGTCCAGCAGCTGACTCTGTCTGTGATACCGGAATGTCCTGTTCCTTCTAAATCCCCAAAAGGCCAAACACATCTGAGATGATGTGACACACCAGACCGAATTCTTAAAAAAATACCCTGGCAATTGCAGCTTTTGCTTAGCAATCAGCATCACCAGCAGGTCAAGGGAGTTGATTTTTCTCTACTCTGCACTGGTGAGACGCATCTGAAGTGCTGTGTGTAGTCCTGGGCTCCACAATACAAGAGATACATGGACATACTGCAGATAGTCCAGCAAAGGGTCATGAAGATGATTAAGGGATTGGAGCATATGTCACATGAGGAAAGGCTGAGAGAGCTGGGACTGTTCTTTTTAGAGAAGAGAAAGCTTCCTACTGAGAAGGAAGATTGTTCCTGTTTAATCTGTGTGTTTTACCCTGACAACTTCAAAAAAATAGACGTGTACGTTTAGAGTGTTCAGATGTCTGAAGGTGCTACACGTTGTTCTGTGTGATCGTACCAGGATTGCCAGTCCACTGCAAGCTGCTGCATAACTTCATGGATGATAAAAGCATTCCTTTAGTCTTTGGGTCAGACAAAGGCATTGCTAGTCCTCAGCAAGTCTAATGAAACAGCAAGATTTTTGTCTGTTTCCCTGAATATCACCCATAATTGTGTCAGTCACATTTGACAAGATCACCAGTTTGGAATCTCCCCCCCTTCATTTTTGGTCTCTTTCACCTATATTAAAGTAAGGTTCAGATGTACAAATTGTAACTGCATATAAGAATGAGCTCAGAAGCTTTTTATGCCAACATTCTTTTCAAGACAACCTCCAGACAGCCCATTGCATAGAAGGGAGCTCTGTGCTTTCTCAGAAATCAAATAATTTAAATATAGTTTCTTTACAAAACTGTAAGCAGGGCTACCATTTCTTGGAGTGCATCACTGAAAACATACCCAGAGAGGTAACATTTTGTATCTGGCAGATCACTGACATATACATGCATCAGAGCCTTGCAATTACAACATGCTGGAAATGGCTTTAGAGATTAACAAGCCTTTTTTTTTCTTCCCCATTACAACTTTCTTACTGTTTCAAAACATAATCTATTAAAATTTTCTTTAAACATGAATATACATCGTTAACATACAGTACTTAGCTCTTCTCTTGCCATTTACCAAAGAAATGTTATAAGTAAGCTTGTCAAAGGAAATGACTTAATTGGGGAGGGAAAAATCTGGTCCTAGATTCATCAGTGTAAATGTTAAAGGGCTTGAGGAGGTTAAGGGAATTTTTCTGTGGAACTGAGAGAACTTGGCTTACTTATTCTGCTTTACAGGGTGCTGATAACATTCACACAGTAAGATACCCATTAAACCGTTAGGCCAATAACTTCTGAGCCAGGAAGCTGGCTGAAATCCAGGAAAAGACTTATGCATCGGACATGACACTTAAATGGAATTTAGTTTCATAAATCCTAAACTGTGATTCAGAAACCCCCATTTCAATGGTCAAGTCACCTAAAGCTAAAAGCATGCAGATTCTGTATGTAATTTACTCTTTTACTTTGAGGTTCTCCAGGTATCTGGGTTCAGATTCCCAGAAACACTTCAGAGCTTAGTAAATTGACACTTAACTTACCATTCATTTGAAATCCACATGTTCATCTGCCTAAGCTGCCTGGCAGGTCTGATCTGTTAGGTCTGATAAGTACAAATGTGTTTTGGCTACCACATGTTAAGGTGGAACAGTGACATTTTTGCTTCTAAAAACTGTGGAAGGAGGTAAGGAAGTCTATGACAATGGCAGCTGCCTCTTACCTAGCAAGCTGCCCTCATCAAGGAAAGAAAAGACCTGGGTTTGGTTTCAGTCTGAAGAGCTTTACATCAGTATCTATCTACTATGAGGCTTGCTATGCTAGAGTGAGGTACTCATCACCTCTCCTGTTGAAGCTTTACCACCACAGAGTAAAGCACACAGGGTACTGGAAAGAGAGCAAACAAGACAAAATACTCTGGGTGAGTCAATGGGAGGGAACACCCCACTGGGAGAGGGGAGTCGTGTGCATGGATCTGTGCTATCAAGACAATTTTATACATATTTCATTCATATTCAGCAAAGCCGGCATGAAATAAAAGAGAGTTTCTAGAAGGTCTTCCTTTCCCAGGTGAATCTGATACTGGTCTAAACAGCCTTGCCCCTCCTCAAACTCCTTATGTAGCACAGCAGCTCCTCAAGGTTTTGCTGACAAATATTAAGTTCTAAAAAAGGAGGTTAATTGTGAATCATTTCACAGGATAATCTGTACCCTGCTGCTTAACACCTCTGTTTAGAAAAGTAAGCAAGGGTTTGTGTATTTGTATGATCTGCCCTGCAGTGCTGACCCCTGGAATCACTGCAGCGTAAGGCCAGGCGTGTGCCTGCCAGAAAGCTAACGAATGCTTTCTAAGGCACTGGGCTTGAACTCCAGAAAATGTCCATGCTTGGACGCAGTCCAGTGTGTTAATTTATGAAATGCAAAGGGTCTGGGAATCCACTGCATAAGTCCCAAGCTGTTAGTAGAATATGCATATATAGAAAGTACGAACATGATGAACTTCCAAAATGGAGTACATGAAAACCGGTGTCTTTCATATACAAAATTCAGAAAACATGATAATTTTATTAACCGCATATGGTTTTCCCATACCCAGCCATGGGGATTTCCCTTTTACTGGTATTGCATTCAGTGGTAGGAGTGTGGCCTTGCTGCTTTTCCATTCTTCATCAACCTACCTGGCTCAACTGTTAGATTGTCAAGGAGTTCAGGAGCATCACTTCTACGTGCATTAAAGCAGAGAGGTATGTTGTCTTCTCTGCCCTCGCCCCGTGTCCCTAAAGTAGTTGATGTACTCAGTGTAGGTAATTTTCCTCAACATTATGATTGATGATGTTCAGCACTTTGTAAGGCAGAGATGCCAGGGACAATCATCCACAGTTTCCCTTTCAAAATTTTGTCACCTTGCTTCTTTTACTGTGTTATCCAGCCTCTAGGAGATGTCAGGTCACCTCACAACACCCCAAATTTTTACCTGTTTTACAAATCTATGGAAGCTTTGATGATTTCCACCTGAACATAATGCAAAACTTCTTTACATTGAGGGTGCCAGAACATTGGAACAGGCTTCCCAGAGAGGTGGTGGAGTCTTCTTCTCTGGAGATATTGAAAATCCACGTGGATGCGTTCCTGTCCAGGATTCTCTAGGTGGACCTGCTTTGGCAGATGGCTTGGACTAGATGACCTGCAGAGGTCCCTTCCAACCCCCACCATTCTGTAATTCTGTGATTTTCAAACAATAAAAGGAAATAATTTGCACTTTAGATGTATGTTGCAATGGGCTAATCTGGTCCATGAGTATCCTTAACAATCTTAAACAAATAATAAAGTTAGATAATTAGGTGTCACAAACAAGCAAGCAGACTGCACTGTCATTGTTTAACTGCAGTAACACCCCAGCAGAACGGGGAGATAAGCAGAACCCTGATAGAAAATTCAGCTTGAGTTGAACGTGATATAGAATGGCAATTCCCTTCTGCCAGCAGCCTGAACTGCTGATGCAGTACCTGGATATTTACAGGTTTTGAAATTATGAAAAGCGCATATAAAAAGTGTCCATCTCTGCATACAGTTTGTTTTAGACTCAGAAAGATCAACATCATAGGTCTCCTGGAGAAGAAAGATGAGTGCATTTGAAACAATGTTTAGTGAAAACAACAACAGGAACAGAGTGCAAAGTCTTAAGAAAAAGCATGATAATGGAATACTATGGATCATTTCTAATGGGTGTTGGAGAAGTTGATTCTAAAAAGCGAAAAAGAGTTGCAGAAAAAGAAAAGCAAAGAAGCCCTGAAGATTTAATGGTATGTTTGCTGATAGCTATTTTTGAAAAAAAAATGATATGAAACATCGGTATAATGTGCGGTTTCAGTTAAAGGCAAATAAACTACTGGAATATATCATGGACAGAAAGATGTAATGAAATATGATATTTGCTGTGCAAAGCAAAACCCCATTGCAGGCTCTACTTGGGTTAAGTTGTGGATTTTTCTGTTTTCTGTTGGAAGACTTGCATTGCTTTGGGAACAACGTAACAGTGGGAAATCAGAGCCTGGAATTTAAAGTTACACATAATAATGGCCGGCTAAGAAATGTTCAACTTAATTGTTACAAGTAGCCTAGTAGTAGCAGTACTTGTTCCTAGTACCTTATAGCAGTAAAATTTTTAAAATAAAAAAAAACCCAAACCACCTTATGAAAGATAGAACTTATAGAAGACTTGTACTGTGCATGTCTGTTGAAGGGATTACATTCCAGAAGAACATTCTTCATAAGATTATTAAAAGCAAATGAAGAAATAATGAAGAATGATTTCACCATGACTACAGCAAGTGAGTGGAACTAGCGGGACTATCAAAAGAGACAGATTATATTAAACAAAAGCATGGAATGTCTCATGGCCTTGGATACTGAATCATATTCAAGTGTCACACTTTGATTGGGTTTATGTCTAACAGCAGCAGGTTTGTTTCCTAAATCTTATTTACAGAAGTATTTCAAACTAAGTCTACTGGGACTAAAAAATGTTCTGTGGGATTCACAGTTGTACCTTTTTGGATACAAGGCAGATTCAGCATGGGTTAGGCTGAACTGGACCAGCATCTTGCTGCACCCCAGCTGACATACCAAAAAGAGACACCTCTCCAATCAGGGGCAGGTTTGGGAGCAGGACTGGCTTTAATTTTGTGAATTCAGAGTATCCTGCCTTTACTTGCATCTGCAGGTACACCTTAAATGCCCAGAGATGCAGCACAGAGATTTAGAGAATCATGAGACACCCTGCTGCTGATGGATAGAGATTATGTGAAAGGCACCACTACATGTTAATCTTCAAATTCAAGTGTCTAAAAATTCTAGCCATCTGCATCTACGGGGTGTATTCAGAGGGGCTGACTTTGGCACCCTTCAGAAAATGATGGTGAATGGGTAAGAGAGGTTTACCCATTCATTCAAGGATGCCTTTCCAGGGCATCCTTGTGGGGAGTCTGTCTCCCTGCTCTTGGACAAGGGATGCAGCAGGAGAAGAGGATCAAATGCCTGGAGCACTTGCTCTGGACCTTGTTTTCATTTCATACTCAGTCCCTTGCTCCTCTATATCATGATGCTACTTTCTATAATGATAATGATAGCTGCGATTCCATTTGCGTCATCTTTGGAGTCGTAATCATTAAACAGCATTGTTTTCCTGGATTATTAGGATGAAACTTGCCTTGAAAATTTGTAACTTATCATATGCCATTGTGTATGAGTATGCTTCTGGCACTAGAAACAGATATTCATACATAGTTATAATTCTATTCAGATTTATTTTTAAATATTTTGATGTTCCTGACCTCCTATGCGCTAGCTTTGGTCTATTAGCTGTCTTGCCCATTATTGTGCTGAGGAGTGTTTATGAGCTTCTGTGCGTCCTCATTCAGAACTCATATTTAAGAATGTTTCCTTCTTGAGTTGCATATGCAGTGTATGGCAAACCTGAGAAAATCTTTAGAAAGGGGAGTGTTCTGCTATTTTTGGGGGTGGCCATGAAATAGCTGGTGACCTTTTATTCTATTTTTATGGTTTTTTCCAATGACCACAACACTTTATTTATTTAGAATAACATAAATAACATTCTGCCTTGTTACCTGCAGGAGTTTACTGTGCAGGATACACGTGGACTCCTGGTGCAGAAGTTTTACAGCTCCTTTTTTTATATCTTGAAGAATTCAGAAGTTTCACCTTTTTGCTAGAACCTAACCCTGTGACCGCTTTAGCAATGGAAGTAGAGGTTCAGTGTCATTTACAGTCAGGAAGTTAAGGGATAAAATATTTCATTTGTGGTTATGCAAAGTTAAAATTGACCGTTAACAATAGAATTATTTGCCAAGCCTAAGAAACATAAAGTCATAGGGTTTGGCTTGTCAGGAAGGGTCCTGTTAACCCTTTGTCACTCGAGTAGTGCTTTCTTAGTCTGGGAATATCAATGAGGTCAACATACAAACAAAATAACCAGCCCTAATAAGAGTTTATGAGAGTATAAACAATTTAGCCTCACAACACCATGATTAATTAATTCTCAGTCAATTATATAAGCTTTTGTGCTGAAACACCTCCTTCAATCACAACAAAAATAAAAACACATCTAGAGACATCTTTCATTTGCTGTTTTTATCTCAGGAAGATGGATTATCCCTTGATTCAATTTCAGCCCTATGGGAAAACATGAACTTATGTTCAAAGATATTACTAAAAGCCTTGGAATTTTTCTTTCCTGTTTTGTATGAATAACTAATTAAATGGGAAAATACCAACAGCCCATCAGTATATAACATATCCAGTAATAGCCGTGTCAGCAATGGGCAATGTTTTTTTTCCCTGAGGAGGATAGTAAATATTCCCTGAGAACATATAATCAGGAAATCCTTGGAAAACACTGACATTAAGCAGCACATTCCAAGAGAAAGAACAAGCAAGTTTAGCACAAACGCATACTCTGTGCCTTTGACAGCAGAAAGAAAAAAATACCTATTTACCATAATTAGTAATGATTTACAGAATCAAGGATACAAAACTATTGGTTGCTAAATTTCTTCCTATACTCATAATTTCTTCCAACCTGTAGGCCATGGGCAGAACAGGCTTGTGGTCCTCCCCAGGGGCAGCAGCCAAGTAAGAGGCTTCCCAGTAGATAGCCACTAACACCCTGGGCCACTCATTTTACACTCTTTATCATCCTTTTTTCCTGATTTGCAATCCTCCTTTTTGCCATCCTTTTATCTTCCTTTCTGCATCCCATTCTTATCCCAAATTAAAAAAAAAAAAAAACCTGCCTCTGATCACTTTGTCCGTATTGGCTGCAGTTTTTATACATCTGTACCAAAATTTGGCGTTTCTGATACTCTTACCTATGTGATTTCACCCTTGTATGTTATTGTAGAAAGTACTACCTTTGCTTCAATGTCTTCCCAAGGAAAAAAAAAAGGAAAAAAAAAAAAAAGAGAGAACATTAATATCAGATGCAGGACAGAGTTTTACCCAGTATAGACAGCAGTAGAGCATCTTCCATTTGTGATTATCAGTTCTGGACTTGGATTTAAGAATTTATCTGTGAGGAAGGGCTTTATGTGCCTGCTGAAAAGAAGATAAAGATCCATAAATATATTAAAAAAAAAAACAACAATGCACAAAAGAAAAAAAAAAAAAAAAAAAAAAAAAAAAAAAAAAAAAAAAAAAACCCCAACAATGTTTTACTTT
>NW_015094510.1:19149594-19195641 GCF_001431845.1 Calidris pugnax
AAAAAAAAAAAAAAAAAAAAGAAAGAAAAAAAAAAAAAGCAAAAAGAAAACCCCACAACAGTTTATACTGATGTCAATGAAAACAACCTCCCTAAACTGAATGTGGTTTGGAACTAAATAATATTGGGAAGGACTCAGTACCTGAAAGTACCTGAAAGTTAGCTGTATGAGCTGAGCTAATTTTAAGTACCTGAAAGTTAGCTGTATGAGCTGAGCTCATCATGTTAGCTCCTTCAGTCATCAGTTACTCTCATGATACAATGCATCAAAACCCAGAAGAACAATTTAAGAGAAGTAAGATACATTGCCCATCCAAAATAGTCTACCTCTCTCCAAAACCTGTATCGATATCCAGATTGGTTTGCTTAAACTAGATGCATAACTTTTGGATTGCAAGATAAAGTAATTCAAGCCTGTATAATGTAATCAAGGTTTTACCAGAACTTTGGACTATCGACCTTGATTTCAAATATTTGTTGCAAGAGCCACCTTGATTTCAAATGGAAGGCTGAAGCAGTCTGAACACTTGGTACATGCTCATTATTTTAAATTATGATATTATGCATACGAGTTGCACATTAAAAAAAATAAAAGAAGCAGCACCACATTAAAAATGCCAAATTTAGTATTAACACAAACATTTTCCTTTACATTAAAAAACTTAAGAAATTGTTACATTGCTGATGCTGTAAAATTTTGGGAGAGAAATGAACAAGTGAGAACCACATCTTAAAAAGAAAAATGTTGGGCTCGTTGAAAACGCAACAAGAGAAATTTTCAAAGCACTATTATTTCAATGATAGCTTTATGTAAAAGGTAATAAAAATTGGTGTCCAGAAGTCCCCTATATTTGGTGGTGGTTACTGCCAAGAGAGGATACTGTTAAAATGTGTTCACTGAGAAAACAGAAAGCAAGCATGATCAGACTGGTAGTACCTCAGAACAAATGCAATCTATCTTAGAAGCTTGAAATGAGCTTGTTTTCATTTAATTTTAGGTAAACGAGTTACTGCAGCTTCAAACATTTCAGAGGCTCACCATTTCTTAGCTGTTATCAGTAAACATGAAACAATGCTGCTTTCCCATCTTCTCATACAGCCCTTAGTCATTATTCCTTTTTTCTTACTGTAATCTGCATGGTGAAGTTTTGCTTAGCACTGCAATCATGGCATGGAAACCCTTTTCTGATTTCGTTTGCAGAAAGTTTGTTAGATAAAATTACATAGTACCATATGTTGTCCCCCATTCACACCAATGATTAGCTGAATAAAGGCTTCCCTGCACACTAGGCAATAGCATTAGACTACTCCATGCTGGGTAATATCTGTAAATATATTACATTAGGAAGATATTTCCTCTGGTTGAAATTGCTGGTTTACCACAGTTAAATAAAACCATATGCCCAAGAAATGTGGACAACTTCCCCTTCCAGACCTCTAATGACAGGGCGAAACAAAACATTAAGAGTGCCATGTAAATTATTACATTGTGCTACCATATTTGCCATTATGCTTTTCAACCACTGAAATAATTCTCCTCTCTGTCATAGCTGATGGTAAAGGACAGCCAACATATATGGTACTGTTTGGCTTTAAGGCTTATGACACTGTTGCAGTAAAATTCCCATGTGTAAGCCAAGGAAATGTAGGACAGAGCAAATCATCACAAGGTGCACATGTATCTGAAAAGTGATTCTCAAGTCCATTAGCAATTATTTGTTCCTGAATTATTCAGGACATTTCTATTAAGATCCCATAAATACCTGTGCTGGGGTTGGTTGATACCTTCCTGAAATACTAAGAAGAGAATAGAACATATATCTATGAAGTTGGTGAGTTACACCAAGCTGGGAGGCTGGCAAACACACTGAAGGAATCAGATACATGGCCAGGAAGAATAATAGCATAGAATAGACATGCAGAAAGTCACTGAGGTTTTGTTTTGGTTTGTTTTTTTTTTAAAAAAAAGCTTAACAAACATGATTCTGATATTAAAAATATTTTTTTTAAAAAAGTAGATGTAATTCTGTGATTCATTAAAAAGCATGGAGTAGCAAGACATGCAGGATAACTATTATTTTTTAATTGGCATGGGAAAGGCCTCAGCTGAAATACAGTGCCCTATTTTGGACTTGAATTTTGGGCAAACAGGAAGAAATGACAAGAAAAAAAATATAACGTATGAGAAAATTGAGAAGGAATTAGATTTATTCTCTGTAGAGAAGAAGACAAGCTAGGGGGCAGCTGGAAGGGGAAGGAGAAAGGGAAGACAATAACAGTACTGCAAACAAAACAACAACCAGTTCCACCAGCAACTGGGGCCAAAGGCTGGATTTAGGAAATGACTTTGTAATCCTCAGAGATGTAAAGGTTATACGTAGAGATCATGGATTCCATTTCATTCCAGGACTAGAAAAGACCTTCCTGGCCCTTCCTTAGCACATGACAGGCAGACCCAAGACAGATCTATTTACAGATTTGTTTTCTCCTTTATTTTTGAATCTTGTACCCTAGAAACAAAAGGTATGAGATAAATATACTAATAATACACATTAAAAACCATATGCTTTGGATGTGCCAGGAAGATTATTTTTTGTTATTGTTCTAAAAACCCTGGAACATATATAGTTATTGTAACATCAGATTTTGTGTCCATGACCATCTATCAAAGACTGAGGACTACACTACCGTCTCAGCCATACCAGTAGCATACAAGCTTCTGCTTCTCATACTCTTTCCCTCGTTATTCCTTTCTGACACCTTTTTGCTTGGTGCATCCTTATGTGCAAGACTTTCTGACAACAAAAGCATCAAAGAAATGTCAAAGTAGCTGAGGGACCACAACAGCCTGTTGTACAAGATGAAGTCAGTGTCAGGGAATGTATTCTAACCTGGATTGTGAAACTACCTTCTGCTTAAGCTGGGTTGTGAAACTACTTTCTGCCTTTCCATTCCTTTTATGCGTAACCACAGAGCCACCAGGATTCTGTTTATACGGAAGGGATGTTGCAGTCCTACACCAGCCCCGTTCATCTTCTCGCACTGTGTACGGCTGCTGATGGCCTTCGTCATGACGCCAGTTTTCAAGTTTGTCTCATTTCATTGAATTGTCCTCAATGGCTTTTCCTCTTATTTGAATCTTTAAACACAGCCAACAGAAAAACTTTTTCAGTGTCAGTGTTGACCACTGCCTGTGTTGAAACTTTAAAAGAATTTTCCATTTGTAGCCTAATGAATTATTAATCCCAGTGAAGAAAATATTGAATTACTTCATTTCTATTTTGTATTGTGAAACTAATTTATATGACATTAATTAGATATATGTGCTCTAAATGCATGCCCCTAGTGTTTTTTACTTAGTAGCTTTATATAAAAAACAATTAATAAGGCAATGATTTAATTGAATGGTAAATTCGGAAGTGATTTTTTTCTACTGCTACTGGCACAGCATAGTCAGTCTTGGAAAATGCAAATCTCCTTTGATTTCCAAGCTGATAATTAAAAGCTGCATTTCATCCAAGATCAGAAATTGGCAGGATCCAGTACTGTAATTACATAAAGGTGCAAAGGCACTGAGCTCTGGAGAAGAGTGACAGGAAAGAATACTCAATCCCCACATTTCAGAGCAAGACTTATTTTTTTTTTCATTGTAAGACCAACCAAAGATTTATTTTCCTTTCTCTCAACTGATTTTTGTGAGGGTTTTTTTTTTTTTTGGCTCACTCTGAGTGCAGTCTCATGAACTGTGGATTCAATATTCAGCCCAAGGGACACAAACATCTGGAGAGGAGAGTGGAAATGAACTGCCAAGAAGGAAGAGAGATTTCTTTCCCCTGCTAAAGAAAATTCAGCAGTGCCTTAAGTGCCTGAAGGAGGTTTACATTTACATCCATTCCTGCTTACCCTCTCCCAGACCATGCCTGCAAACGAACTGTTCATGTCTCTAAGTCTCGGAACAGACACCTCCAACCAAGGTGTGTGAAAAAGGGGCAAATGGCCGGAAGCTCAAAGGGAGGAAGGTGAATCAGTAAAATAATAATTTAAAATGACAATAAGAAGGTAAAGTGCTTATCAATGATAATTGGTAAACAATTTTTCATGTACCAACTCATCAGTTTACTTAAGTGCTGTATCACTAAGTAGTGATAAGTATTGATAAAGAGATTTGTAGAAGTTATTTTCTTTTCTGTTTAACATGTGCTTCAATCACTGGGCTCATCCAGTGCTGTGAAACTGAGACTTCTATGTAAATAGGGTGGCAGAAACTATATGCTTATACCACTATCATCATCTCCCCACAAGCAGTATTTGTTTTAGTTTATATGAACACTGTTACTCTAAGGTTAAGGATGTCCTTACATTGTGTGTGAAGGTGATGATGTGGCATGCATGAATATAGCCTGTTGACAGGGATTTTTGCACAGTCCGTCCAAGCCCATTGGGATGCTGGTCTATGATGAAATCTGTGCTGTCATATTTTGCCTGGGCTTATTTGACTAAAGCTATCACAAATTGCAACCATATCTTCATTTGTTGTGTAGAGATGGCCTTCAAAGCACATTCATATGATTTAATTTTGGTTGTCTAAAAAATACATACCTACTGTAAAATAAGAATATGTCTGGTATTAACTTTACAGATGACACAATCTTCTGAAGTTCAGCAAAGGCAGAATCTTTCTTTGAGACAGAATAACATCAGGCAACAGTGCAGGGTCCAGATGGCTGGAAGGCAACTCTGAAGAAAGGAGAGAGAAAAAAATTCCTCTTCTTAGAGAAAAAGAAATTATGTGAACCTTCAGAGAAGGCAGGTTAATCTACATTTCTAAACAGACAGAATTTGTTGGGGGTTGCTGAAGTGTTGATTTCAAAAGATAACTGAATCATCTGTGATATTAATTTTCTCTAAGGAGAATTATAACTTAAAATTAATTTGTACAGTAATATTTTTTACTGTACCATCTCACTGAAAAGTAACGATATATAAATAATCAGTTACATAGTGTCGTGGTCCTCAGAAATATGGTTTAGTGATTTTTATTTCTTATTTCTTATTTATTTTTTTGTCAGTTGTGTTGATGGTTGGACTAAATGATCTTTAGGCTCCCTTCCAACCTAGATGATTCTATGATTCTATCATTAAACTGTCATAAACCTGTGTTGCCTTGATTACTCATGACATTCTCTTCACTGAAGCATTACATAGTGGGTGAACAGCCCTCAGTAGTTCACAAGTAGGTCAGTGCAGTGTTTGTTTTTTTTTCTTTAGTGACTCATGCTAAAATAAATCTGTGTTAATAGATGGTGCACAATACAAAAAATCTGTACTTTTGCAAAATATTCTGAAGTAGGTGTTCCTAAGGGGGTTTAAAAAGAGATCTGAAAAATCCAGTTTTAACCAAGGCACATGATCTGCTCTGAACCTTTTAATAAGGACTTGACTTTAAATTACTTCAACTCTTAATGTAAATCAAATATAAATTGATGTAAAAGAAATGTACATTAAGTTAATAATGACATTAAGTTATTATTTCCATGGTATTTTTTCTCAAAGGTTGCCGATATAACTCCAAGGTAGCCAATTGAAAAATTAGGATAAGATAATCAAGTCCAGTAAATAAACAAACCATAAGGAGAAAAAAAAAGATGAATGAAAAATCTTACTAACTTTTCATTATGTAAGAGTGTCATAAATTAGAAGAAGCAGCCAAAGAATTTGAGACAAATTCTCAGAGATATTACCCCACCCTCTGCAACTATGTTGTACCTTAGAATACAGAAATGGGAAAGAGATGAAGGAACATCCTTTTCTCAACTTAACCACAGACAGGTCTCAGCTCATAAGGATTAAATGGATTTTTTCCTGTCCATCTCTTGGGGAGCTTGGAGATGTTTTATGGCTAAATACCTGACTTAGGTCTGTGCCTAAAAGATACGTATTTGCCTTGAACTAATAAAGAAGAATGTTTTCCATTTCATAGCTCCAGACTATTGCTCTGGCCATCTGGCAACTATTCCTGTACATATTTAACATTCTAGTTTCTTGATTTAATGAAAAGCACTATTCGAATAGTCAATTTAAAATACACAGTACATAAGTAATAAAGAAGGACAAATATTTTAATGTGCAAATAGTACTTCAAAAGCTAATGAGTAGATAAAAATACCCAGTGACGTGTTCAATGTGCTAGAATTTACAGCCAGATTTTTTATTTAAAGCTCATATTTAGTCCTATGGACTATAGTAGCACCAAGATCTTCATGGTGATGACAACCTCATAGATTTCAAATGCACAGTACCTCAGTAATAAAGCAGGAGACATATTCTAACATGCAAATAGTATTTCAAAAGTTCATGGATAGATAAAAACACGCAGTGAAGTGTTTGATGTACTAAAATTTACAGATATACTTTTTAATCTCATATTTATTCATATGGACTGCAGGAACACCAAGATCTTCAAAATGATGAAGACTTCATTATGGCAGATACTGAAAAACAAGTTCTGATGTTGCCAGAGAAATCAGACAATCGAAAATGAAGTAACATAGCATAGGACCATAAAAGTACTGCCTGGAAGAGATTACTAGACATGATACAATCTAATCTCCTGCTCAAAGTGGTATTGTAGCCCACACCAGGTCAGCTTAGTCAGGGTTTTGAACAAATCCATGAAAATCCCCAAGAAGAGGGATGCTACACCCCTCCTGGAATGAAAAGTTTTTCCCTATGTCTAATCTGAACTTCATGATCTACAACTTGCCAACACTGTCCCTTATTCAAGATACTAAATAAAGTCATTGTCATTACCACAAATCAAGCTTTATAGCCTCCTACAGAGCAAACTTCCTTCACTGTCTGAGTGTTAATTGCAGTATGGCAAAGTGTCATGTTTTCTTGAAATTGAGTTTCTACTGGAGACATTATTCAATGCCTCAATGGAGGAACTCTATACCTCTTAAGACGACAACTGAAGCTGAAAGTTGAAATATAGAGGTGGCTCTACCTGTGAATGTGCACCTGATTCCTGTTGGAGGGTTTGAGATTTTGCTTTTTCGTGACAGCAAAGAACACACATCAAGAAACTGGGGCCAGGAGCAGCAAATCTACATATACAGGAAGCCTCCTTTACTCTTATAGTTATCTCTGTCATATCACATTTCAAAGTATACAACTCCAGCCCACTGATAATAGGAAGACTGAAGGCTGCAAGTCAAAAGTTATTTCAGCCTTTGAAATAGGCTGAAATTCAGCTCATAGAAGCAAGTGTGGATTTCTAAACATTAGGTATGACATTCAGTCCACATGTCATTTAAATGCAGTTGTTTTGTTGAGGGTGTCTATGGGTGAGAAGGTGTTCAAGGTCTCTGTGTAGTCGATAGAGACTATTGACTGACTTGATTCAGTTGTTGAAACACAGGTGCCCAGGCCATGTCAGATGACAGAGTATCCCACCAGGCATCTTCAGACAGCCGTTTCTTTTGCCTCCTAAGGGTCAGAACCTGAGGAATGACTCAACATGGCAACAGTGCCTGCTTTATTGTCCCCAGCTTCTCCCTTTCCTCCCCCAGGCCCCAGGTCTTCCCCATAGCTGCTACCGCATTGCTGCAATTCTCAGTGCAGCTGCTGAGTGACTCAGACTGGGAAAATGACCCAGGTTAAAAATAAGTACTTGGGGTTTCGTCAGATTATTCTTGATCCAGCCCCCTGGGTTGTACAAACGGTGAGAACTGGGCTCCAATCCCACACAGTGGACACAGCCCTTAGTAGTTTTCATCTTACACAAGATGTTGTTCCTTTAGTAAACTGCTGTTAGGTAATACCAGCTTGAATCTGATTTATCTTCTTTCTTCTCCCAGACAGTGCCATGACCCTCAGCATTTCTTCTGTCACTTGACTAACCTCTCACAAGCATTCATTAGTCTGAGCTGTACTTGCCTCATAAAACCTCAAAGCAACTGATCTGATTTCCTGAGAGAAAGAGCAGAAAATGAATGCAGTACCCAAATTTTGAACTTACTGGACTGAAAAGCACACAGTAAATTTACACCCAACTTAGTACTAAACTGAAACGTATATCAAGAGATGGGCAAAAAAGGAAATAAATGCTCTTATTTGCTGTATGTAAAAAGAATCTTCTCTGTTCTGTGAACTGGAAGCTAGAAGTTGATTCTGGGCCCACTGAAGGAAATGGCAAAACACCAGATGATAGATATTTTAGCACAGAGCCCCTGGAAAACAGTTGAGACAAGGTAGTCACAGCTCCCAAGGAAACTCAAACAGATTTTCCCACTGGGAAATGGCTCAAAACCTTCTTTATGAATAGTGCTTAAAAAGAACTGTGAAATTCTGACCCCCCAAAAGAGGGAAATATTTAAATACTTTCCTTTTCCTACCTTTTTTTTTTTTAGAAAACTTGATACTTATGTTTCAAACATGGGTGAAAAGATATGTTTTGCTAAGATTTTACCAGTTTGTACCTTTAGACCCTAAGAGTTCCCAGATCACATCTGAACTATCAGAGGAAAGTTTTCAGCAAAACACCATACTTCAGGTATTTCATTCTTGATATGAGATCCAAAGCTCTTAAAAAAGAAAACTCATTAGTTTTAGTCCATATGCTAAAGTAAGGCTGAAGTCAGCCTCATGGGACATTGACACAGCTGTCATGTCCAGTGCCTTCCAGTAAGCTGTAAAGCATCACTTTGCAACTGGGCAGTTCTTTCCCCCTTCTCTCTGAAGGGCACAAGCAGACTATCACAGAACCACCTTCTTCTGGAGGCAAAAAAACCTTCCAGCCTGTCTTTATTCATAACCAGACCATTCCAGTGGTTCTTACACCAACATGGTTCATTCATCACTGGTAGTCATTCACCGTCTTAAAATCATAGAATCATAGTATCATTTAGGTTGGAAAAGACCTTTGGGATCATCGAGTCCAACCATCAACCCTACTCTACAAAGTTCTCCCCTACACCATATCCCCCAACACCACATCTCTTAAACAAGTCCAGGGATGGCAACTCAGCCACCTCCCTGGGCAGCCTATTCCAATGCCCAACCACTTTTTCTGTGAAAAATTCTTTCCTAATGTTCAGTCTAAACCTACCTTGTTGGAGGTTGAAGCCATTCCCTCTCATTCTGTCACTAATTACCTGTGAGAAGAGACCAGCACCAACCTCTCTACAGTGTCCTTTCAAGTAGTTGTAGAGAGTGATGAGGTGTCCCCTCAGCCCCCTCTTCCTCAAACTAAACAGTCCCAGCTCTATCAGATCCTCCAGATCCTTCATAAGATCGATGCTCCAGGCCCTTCACCAGCTTTGTTGCCCTCCTCTGCACTCGCTCTAGTCTTAGTTTATATGAAGACCAACACTGTCCCATCCCTGCCTTCATTCTCCCACGCTTTAGGCCAAGTTTCTTCTGTATGTTCCCTGCACAGGCTGGCCTTGCCTCCAGTGACACTAATGACACTTTGCTGAACCATTAGAATTTGACCTCATTTCCTTTGAAAGCCATTAACCAGAACTGAGCACAGGGCATGAAATGGGACCTTCTCAGAGCATAAGAGTGCATGACATTAATATTCTGCTCCATGCATCTTATGTGATACATGACTAAGTCACAAGGTGCGTGTTACTGGTGGATCATTGAACATTTGAGCCCTTTACTGTGCTCTGATAACTGACAAGCTCCCACATGAGAAATTCTTGTTATTAGTTCCTCTGCATGTAAACTTTCATTTTAGGCACAGTTTATTTCCAGATGATGCAGTGTCCCAATCCTCCCAATGAATTCTTGTATCAGGGATATGCCTCCTGCATATCAGTTTGTTCTAACATTTGTTTGCTAATGGAAATACTGTAATTGTTTCAAAGACTACACATAAGAAACCAAACTTGAAATCCCTTCCCAGTCAAAACAATGTGTTACCTTCTCTTCAGCCAGCAGCTCACCTACCTCAAAATTCTTGTGCTTATCCCCATCATCTCCACCTAACTAATAATTTTTCATTTGA
The DNA here is from genome assembly GCF_001431845.1 of Calidris pugnax. Classification (NCBI taxonomy): domain Eukaryota; kingdom Metazoa; phylum Chordata; class Aves; order Charadriiformes; family Scolopacidae; genus Calidris; species Calidris pugnax. The sequence goes on from NW_015094510.1 coordinate 19,159,609, forward strand.
CACAAAACGAATATATGTGTTGAAGAATTCTAGATACATAAGATCTATTACATTTTATTGCCTAGAAAATAAGCTCTCTTATCAGAGAAAGTTATCAGATTAGTCTGGCACATATAACTCTGGCAAATCTGTGTTGCTCTTTACAACAGGTTCCTTTAACATTCATGTTTTAATTATTCTCCCTTTCAAAATACCTCCTAAATCCTTCCATACTGCTCAGGTCACATAACTTGTGAGAGCAAATTGAATTGCCTGGATAACTTCTTTGCCTTTTTTTAAGTATAAACATTACTACTTCTTTTAAATCTAATATGGTACACTCTCTCCCTAGGTCTGCTGTATGTACCTGCAGGCAGACTAACGTTTGATATGCATCTTCGTGAAGAACCCTGGAGCTGACATTCCCCACACAGCTGCTTCCATGCCTTTATTCCCATCAGTTATCACACCTGTCACAGTATCCTTCTGCTCTCCCCAACCCCCAGCCAACATTATCCTCCCTATGGAAAACTGGATCAAATATTGAGCTGATCTTTGCATCGCGCCTAAGTTGCTTTCACAGAATCACAGAATGATATGAGGTTGGAAGGGATCTCTGGAGATCATCTAGTCCAACCCCTCTGCCAAAGCAAGTCCACCTAGAGCAGGTTGCACAGGAACAGGGTTTTGAATGTCTCCAGAGACAGAGACTTCACCACCTCTCTGGGCAGCCTCTTCCAGTGCTCTGCCACCCTCAAAGTAAAGTTCCTCCTTATGTTTAGATGGATTTCCTTTCTTTCTTTCAGAAATGTATGTTTATAACTACTTGAAAGGAAAAGCTTTTCTGATGTGTAAGAAACTTTAAGGAGGGGCACCAAGGTCTTTTTTTTTTTTTTCATTTAATAATGCAAATGTAATATGTTTAAAAGTATTTAAATTAATTTCCTTAATTTATGAAAGTAAGACTTGGGACCAAAAGTCTGCAGGAATATTGATCAGACCTTATAAAGTCTGAGAAGACTGATGCCTGCCAATTCTCGTGGGATAATGGCAAGAAGCTGTTAAGCACATCTTGCACTAGACACAGCTGGGCAAGAGGTGAGACAGGACCCTACTGCCTGCAGTATTTGGTAACTGTAACTGTAAGAAAGGTGTCTATAATGTGAAGCTTGTGGATGCCACTTTGAAACCCCACTAGAAATCCCTCCTGTTTGTTAGCTGCTTCTGAAAATATCAGTGCAATAAGAAAAGGGAGAGAAGAGAGAGAGCAGAGCCCCAACCTGAAGGTCAGATTCACTGTCTTTTGGGGAAGTCATGGAGAATCCAGGGAAATCCAGGCACCCTTTTCTGTGGTATCTGTAGATCATGCAGGAAAGCAGCTTCTTTCCTTCAAGTTGTCAGTCTTTAAGATTTACATTCATCCTTTCCCCAGTGATAGTGTTTTCTCCTGACAACATGAAAGTACTTTTGTTTGGCTTGTTGTTGTGCTTATAAAACTATGGCACATGCTTACTGTCACTTCACTGACTGTCTAAGAGCTGTGGGCCTGTATTTTGACAAAGATTAATGTCCTATCATGTGTTAAACAAAGTTAAACTGTCATGCGATACACGAGAACCCCACATTCCTGAAGATCAGATTCTCGAAAGCAAACACAGCTTAAAAACACATTATTCCAAATAATAATCTATAGGAATAGACTTTGCATTATAAAGCCATTAAAAGCAGAAGCGCTGTTGGTTTGGCTCTAAATATCCACCCACACATCACAGTTTGGAAAATTCAAATAACAATAAAGTGCCTTTCATGTGCAGATTGTATCTTTAATCATTAAAGCAAGCAAATAAAATGTATGCCTAAAACTTGCTCCTACTGTACATGAGAGATCAGTGCTGATACTGGACATGTAATAGACCAGAAGACTAATTTGTAGTCCCACCAGGCCCTAGAGAGAGGTATTCCAAGCCAGAATTTAGATACTTCATGGGAAGTATATGCTTATGTTTTCCATTTATGTATCTGTCCTCATGAAAACACAAGTCTCCAGAGTAATCAATTATTTTTTAAAGTGGACTAACAGTTCTTCATAGATCGCCATATGTGAATACTCATCTATGTGTCTCTGTGTTAATATAGCCTTATATATGTCCCAAAAATGAGAGCTCTTTGTGCTCCAATATACTGGTAAGCAAGTATTCATTGCTTTCCTGAACCTCATTTATTTTAAAACATTGATCTGAAAGTAAAACTGGTGAAACCGGTCATTTAAGAAACCAATATGTATCACGCTGCTGTGATCTCACAAGCACAGAGTTAGGTTTCTACCTTATGTGTACTACAATGTAGGGGTGATAAGTCAGGCATGACGGTAACACCTTGGACAGTGATCCAAGATGTTATAGTCAAGGAGGTATGCTCTGATCAGAAGGCATGCTCTACCACAAAGCTTTGTAATGACCCAGAAAAAAAGATGTGAAAATATTCCTTTACACAAAGAGGCACTTTGAGAGTCAGAGTCATGGTCAGTAAATGGAGTAATTTTGCACAACTTCGTAGCCAAGATGAAGGCACAGGTAGGAAGCAAGATGAAAATGATGAAACCAAAGAAGCAGCACAGCAAGAAAGGGACTGGCATATGAAGCAGGAGGGTACTAGACCTTGTTGGGAGCAGGAGCAAAACTGAAGGCAAAAAAGAGACAGAATCAGGGCCTGAGTCAAGATAGAGATTTGCAGCAAGTTAGGAACAGGGTGAGTGAGATCTGTGGGATCTGATATCTGTGGGATATCCCCTTGTCACTGGTCTGGCTAGAGATCTGTGTGCTGGAGTCACTTTTCTGGGTGCACAGCAACCATGGGGTAAATGAACGACTCAACACTGTCAAGGCAGCAACTCATTAAATGCAGACCACCATTCTGTCTTGCATATGGCACCATTCATATCTTTTTGTTATTGACAAGGATCATGAAATGGGGAAAGTACTTACTGAACTTGCACGCATAAAACTAACTAAACATAGGCAATACTATCAGTATGTCAGAGAACAGGGTCAGAATTTGAAATGACATTTGCAAATTGGCAACGTTGTCATAAAAAATAAACTGAAACTCAATACGGAAAAATGCACTTTGGGGAAGAAGATTCAGACACATGAATTATATGTTGGGGAACGACTTAGTAGTACAAATTCTTCCAAAAAGGATAAGAAGAGAGATGATTATGAGTTAGCACCCATGTTGTTACAAAAATAATATCATGTCTTATACTACATAAACAGAGGTACAATCTGAAATGGGTGTGTTGAGGAATCTTTCTATTCAAGGCAGAAAGGACGTTAGACTGGAGATAAAGCATAGTTGTGAATGATAGATTGAAGAAGACATGTAAACTAATTACAGAAAGCAATTTCAGAAAGTTCAGCAGAGAACAGAGATCAGTTTGGTCTGAAAAAATGGCCTATGAGGAAAGACTGAAGACCTACGATTGTTTAAATGGTAGGAAAGTGAGAGAAAAATACTGCTGAAATACATACGTTGTTGACTTGAAGAGAGAAAAAATAAAATGTTTTTACATTACTGTGACAAATACAACAATTAATTGGTTTAAATCATGAGACTGAGACTGAACACTAGGAAAAATTTACTAATATGAGTAATAATCTGTAATAATATGAGTATCAGGTACCGAACTAGACTGTGGTAGAAGCTTTCCATCACTGGAGATCTTTCAAAAAAAAGTTAGGAAAGCATTCATCATGAATGATACTTAAGAGTTGATCTTGAGCTACAGCATGTACAAAAGAACCCCCTCAAGGACCCTTCTCTCAGGCTGGTCTTGATTTTCTTGTAGTACCTCTAATTTGAATTTCTCTCTGGAAATGAGTCATTGGAACAGGGCTGAGATCAGTGAGAAAGACGATCACAGACTGCTGCTTCTAGCCTTTTGTTTTATTTTTGTTTACTGCATTGTCAAACTACATAATGCATTTCTTATCCCCAGAGGAAAGATGATTTACAGTGACCTTATTTCTGCTATGACTTGCCTGGGAGACCGTAAAATCAAATATATTAACAGAAATGGAACAAGAGCTACATATTTGCTCTGTGACTCTTTCCAGATGCAAAATATTGAAGTAATTTATAAATCAGAGGTTATTCACAGCTTATAATTCAAATAATTTCTGTATTATTTAGATTCCTGGACATAGTCAGGCAAGAAGATTCCTTAAAGAGAGCATGAAAAGTATCTGAAATTAGATTCTAGAGCTGCAAATATTGCAAATGCAATAGTAGTTTCTCTTTAATACAAATGTATTTACAACTAATCTTTCTATACAAATCTGATAAAAATCAACTTTTCCTTTCAAATCCAGTACGAATAAAGACTTATTTTAAAAAGTATGGTCATATGAGTTTCAATTGTTCATATTCATCACAAGAAGCATGAGAACACTTTAGGCAGGGATTTGTCTTTGCATCATTAAAAATCCTTTGGTCATTTCTCATAGTGAATAGCAATACCCAATACTGGAGTCTGTTGGAATCAATTTCCAAACTGTTTCAAATTTTGCAAAACACATGTTTCTCAGATTCAGTTGGTATCTAGGGCAAAGCACTGGGAAGAAAGGGAGAGAGGGAGCAAGAGAGAAAGGGAGAAGAGGAGGAAGGGAGGGAAGAAGGCATGTGGGGCATGGTCTCCCAATTCTCATAGTTACCTTTTGAAAATGTGTATTCCCACTGAAATTTATTATGAATTTAAATATACACGAGTGTCCTCATGCACATGTGCACATCTAATGTTTCACCACATAACCTATGGTAATTCTGTTTTAATCAATGTTGTATTCATTTTTGTGTGCATCTCTAAAATGATATTTATGGAACACTGCTTAGATAACATTATACAGGTTGATTATAACATGGTGACATACTGCAAAAAATAAATAATCTGTTTTGGATTGACCAAATGAAAAATGAGGAACAAACTGAATATATATTTGTAAGCAAATGCTTTCCTGCTTACTCTATGTGGTTGTAGTGAGCACATAAGAGCTATGCAAGCCAGTAAACACTGTGGTTGGTAAGAAATGTTAGTATATTACCCTGGATTTCTGCTTGTGATGACATTTGCTTCAGTCCACTGCCCTCAAAGAGACTGTCATTATTGAAAGCATATTCTTCAAGTAGGTAGAGAGTTTGCTTCAGATCACAGAATCATAGAGTATTTTGTGTTGGAAGGGATCTTAAAGATCTTTGCAGTATTTGTTGATAACTGGAGGAACATAAAAGCTGCTAAATCAGTGCAAATGATGCAGGTACCACTGGGCATGTGGAATTACCTGCACCTATATGAGCTCACAGCCATGGTCCATTTGCTATGGAACAATGTGTCAAATGTCAGCAGGAAATCCCCATGAGCAATCAGCACATGGAAAATGTACACAAATCTACAATGCAAAGAAGCCAAATCCTAGATCTTTCTTTCTCCTCATTCTGGATCTAGCAGACTGTGGTACAAAGGCATACTTTTCAAGCAGACAAAGAAAAGCACTAGGCTCCGAAGACTGCCTAAGAGCCTCCAAGAAGACCTCTCTAAGGATGGGCAAGAAAGAAAATAGTTGAGCCTACTTTTTGGCAAAATGAAATACAAAATACTTATCAGGAGGAAAAATGAGCCAGTTATATAGCATTTTGTTTCTAAAAAAATTAAAAAAAAAAAAATTAAAAATTGAAAAAAATTTAAAAATTAAAAAAAATAATAAAAAAAATTAAAAACTACTCTTTATTGAGTATAGTTCCACATGCTACTTTAATACTATATTTGGGCTCTTACATATGACTTCATTGACAGAGTTCAAAACATACAGAAGAAGGTCAGAGAAAATTTTACTAAAGTTTCTCCATTGAAAACATGGGAAAGCTGAAGCTTAAGTAGGTGAAATGACGGCCAGGAAAAAAGCAGCGAAGCAAAGGATAGAACCCTTGGCTTACATTTATAGCCACCACATGAATTTCATTGTACTGACAGTTTAAATAGATCTATGAGATTCGGTCATACTTTTACCCATTTCATGTACCTCTGAAATAAGCAATGTTTTGGAAGAGTTACTTTAGCTATTTAAAGGCGTCTCCTGCAATAGTGTAAATGGTAGTAGAAATTGCTCCCAGTATCACACATACAACTTAGTCACTTGTCCTTTTTCTTTTTCTTTTTCTTTTTTTTTTGAACAGTGCTCTAGCATAAATTCAGGAGATAGTTTTGTCTTCCCAGAAACTCCCTTGCATTCTCCTCTTCTGTCTCTTTATTAGCTGAGTGAGTAGCTAGATATTACAGCTGGATATGAGACTAATATAAACTAAATCTACAACAGCAGCTTCTGTGTTATGCATGTGACTTCATCCTTGCAGCAGCTGGAAGTGCAGGGAATTGGTTTTCCTTAGAAAATGAAACCCCACAGTCTGTATTTTTTTCTTGACTACCAAAATAACTATCCGCGTCCATGAGGTGGATTGGTTTTGGTTCTTCACTAGCAATATCCTTTTTTTTTAAGTCATAACATACAGTAATTCCTTGACTAAAAAATATGTGCAAGTCCAGTCATTTTGTATTTGTATTCAGCATAGACAAAAAAAAAAAGAAAAGCCCAAACTTCAGAATATACAGCCACCATTGTGAGGGTAGCTTCTTAAAATGTATAAATACATCAAAATGAGGCAGGAAGTGTCACTGAGACTGGTCATCTCTTCTGCCTGGTAGAACCTGGGTTTAATGAGTAGACTTCATGGGAAAGGAGGTCTTTTCCTTTGTATTTCTGCATATCTATGCATTTCTCTTATTCCTGTGGAAGAGGTCTGCATAGACAACATTTATGTAGCTCTATTGTCTCTAATATCATCTTATTTTTGCTTGAAACCAAGATGACTTCATTTGTTGAATAAGACAAAATTCTTTGCTTCTAAGGACTTTTAGAACATATTATACAGAATTAAGGCCAGGTTCTACACCTAATAAGTCCTGCAAGTTAAGGGTCAATTTTTTATAACCTTAGTCAGACAAAAAAGATAGAGAGCTTCCGACACGGATGCATAGGTTTTGAACATGAAATTCCATAGGAGTTAAAGTCTAACCCTAGGTCTTAAATCTAGCCTGTCCTGCCATGAAACAACACTGGCATTTATGTAACATGCTCATTCAGCTCAGTAAAGCTGAGTTAGGAAGCTGACTTAGGAAGCTAATTTATCTGAAAACTGTCCATTTCTATTTCAGCTGGTCTCCACCTACCTGAGCCCATTTGTCTCTTAGTTTAGCTGCAGAGCCAGTGCTTGGGAAGAGGAGGGAATAAATGCCTAATGGGCAGGGGAAAGAGAAGCAAAGCAACAGCTTGCAATCACACCATCCTTATCCTTCCTATGGCTATGCCACATATTTATGGCCTCAGACTGAGCAGCAGGCTGGCTTGATCTATTTTTGCCTGTACAGCACATTTCTGCCTTAACACATCTCCCAGCACTATATAAGCAGAGCTGGTTAAGGACCTCTAATTTGAAATGGACTGAGGAATGTATCTAGCTGGGAAGAAAAATTGTTTTGTCTTCAGCTGGATCAGCTTCCCAATCCACTTCAGAAAATGGCTCTGCAAACAATTTTTCTGAGGTTGTGCAGGGCATGGGGGCAAGAGGGAAGAAATTGCTTAGTCAGGCATGGTCACTGAAGAAATTCACATGGAAACACAGCCTCTGTAAAATAAAAAGAAACAAACAAAAAGTCAAAACACAAAAAAGCAACCACTACGCATAGAGGTCCACAATGCACTGCAAATACCTTATGAAATACCATGAGTAACTTCTAAGAAAGTCCTCCCACAGTGTGAATCTGCTGGGAATCCTCACAGTTGCCTTTTTTCACTCCTGCTCTTGTAGGCATTTTGCCAATAAATGAGAACAAATGGTTTATTCTTCTGTACTTTAACATATATAGGTCTAATTCTCATCTTCAACAATGATTTCTTAGACATTAATCAGCATCCAAGATATACAAGCTTTGTTACCCAGACTCTTTAGAGCACACAGAGATGGGACAGTGTCTCAGGAGTTTTCCAAGTACTTCAAAGCCATTAAGCAAAAAATCAAGCGGAGGAGGGGGACTCCACAGTCGCAGTCCATGAATTAATAATATATTCCTTTCTTGTTGTTGATGAGACACAAATCTGTTCTTCGTAAACAGAAAGGTACAACAACCCTGTTTGGCTTGTCCTGACCCATCAAAAATTCTTCAGTGTGTTTACCACATTAGCAATGCCTCCCCTTCTTTGTCTTTACTCCTGATCTATCATCGGCACTGGAGAGTGTGGCTGCTACAATCTGCAAAATAACTTACACAGTATGAGAGAACTGCTGGATATGACTAATGTCAACCACATCCTATTTTGGGATATTTCTCTTCCTTCTGTTTCAGTTGCCCTGCACTGTGAGCACATACTGTGAGAAGGAGTACTACAGCTAATACCTCTGTTTCCTTCATGTTGTTCCTACTCTTCTTTGGGACAAGGATCCAAATGCTTCACTTTAAAGCACGTGGGTTAACCTACATCAGCCTCATTGTCTAAGGCAAAAAGCGTAAAGTAATCAGAGTCACTGCTTATTTAGAAAATATGTCTCTTACTACGTATTTCTATAGCATCTGGTTTTATAATCTAAGCTGGTAAAACCTGCAGCACAAGCAATTAAGTTCCTTCACGAGCCCATTGTGGAGGTGAGGGCAGGACATGACATTAGAGAGCCAAAGATTTACTGTCCTGTGTATGACTGAAAAATCTCTGCATGCCTGTGGAAAAAGAACTTAAAGTTTGAACATGCTGGGAAATAATGAGGATAAAATATAAGGTGAGCTACTGCATAAATCCTGTTCCAGTAAGCTGTATTGCTCCTTGAGATGCTATGACTCTGTCCATGTCCACTGTGAGGACAGATGTTGGGGTCTTGAAAGCAACACACAGCTCCAATCTAGAAAGGGTTGTGACCCAAAAGGCAGAGAGCAAACACCTCTCAAGGACACACTCTACTGCCTCCTTCATAGTCTCAGTCTTGTTGCTGTTGCCTGTGAATTACCAGAGAGCGCCCTGTACCTTTTACTAGATGTACATGTACAGCTTTTTACGGAAAATAAACTGTTTTTCATGAACAGTGAAAAGCCTGTGGTTACATTTTTCTGTTAGCATTAAGCTTGCTTTTACACTAACATCTAAACTGAGATCTAAATCAAAGTTTGGACAGGCACGTTTTGGAGACTGTTGTATAGGAGCGGTTTTTCAGACGTATTTATGAAACTCTAAGATAAATAGAGGTACCCTCAGGAAAGCTGGACACAGACTTCTGCTTCCTGGCTGACCCAGAGGAGCAGTAATGATTTTTGTTCAAGTTAACTTAAAGCACACACATTCAGGGAAAGAGTGAGGTGACATGCAACAGCTTGTCCAAGGAGGCTGGAAAGTTGCTGATTTAGGATTTCTGCTACTTTAAGTATATTTCATGTCATAACTTTTGTGATACTCCAAGTAAATAGACAAAGCAACTGAAGAGACACAGAAAAGTCATCCCTTTTCTGCATAGGTGTGTTTCATGACATGATTGATAGTGATATACTTGTAAAATCACAATCTATACCTAACTCAGACTGAATTCAGCATTTCCTGTTTATTGTCTCTGGGGGTTTTCAAAACCTTGGAAAAATTCCCATTTTGGTCATTCAGCTTTTCACGTGTAATTATATCTTTCCTAATATATGGCACAGTCTGCTAATTAATAAACCACATGGTAAAAAAAATAATATTAAAAAAATTAATATATTCTGCACTGCCTCATGTCCTACTAACTGTCAATGAATGGAGGAATGTTTCCTCATAGAATCAAAGAATTGTCTAGGTTAGATGGGACCTTTAAGATGATTGAGAAAGGAGAGAAGGGAGGGAGAGGAGAGACAGAGAGACAACAGCACTGCAATGCCTCCTCCTCATGCACTGAACATTTGCAAAGATGAGTGTCTGAAGAAGGACATATTGGACAGTTGACAAGTGAGACAGGGGAGCCCACACATGCTATCTTTGCATCTGCCACTACAATTTTACAAGGGTTTCTGGACAACATTTCACCTGGCTTTTTCAACTCCTCATTCCCATCAATCCCTTGGCATGCACTGTGGCTCAAACAAAGCATCACCACTTGACTCTGCAGGAGCAAGGTAACATCATGGTCAGCAGCCAGATGCAAGTTGGGACCTTCTTGTCATTCAACAGCTGAACATATGGCCAATGGAAAGGTAGAGGAGGTCAAAAACATAACAAGATAATAAAAATATTGACAAGTGGCCTCCTGTGATGGGCAAAAAAGTAGTGATTTTCTTTCCTAGATCAGAGGAAGTAGGAACATACTAGGTTCTTTCTTTGTCAAGATCTTTTCTTGGATGCAGGTGTGTGCTCAGGTTTTCTATGAGAAAAAAATAAAGCTCCTGGGAGAAAGGAAAGGCAAGACTTGCATAACAGAAGAGAAAAAAAAGGAAGGGAAGGGAAGGGAAGGGAAGGGAAGGGAAGGGAAGGGGCCTTGATGCAGCGTCAGACTTCAAATCTGGACACATTCCTATTGCTGGAGCAATTTTAGACAACATTTTGCTTCGCTCACAGGTTTCATAGGCTAAAACACCTTTGGAAGCACCACCTCTAAACAGCAAAGCTTCCAGAGCTGGCCAACAGTCCTCAGATTTAATATAGTTTTGCTTGCAGACACTGGGTTGTCTGTTATCATTTCATAATGGCATTTAAATAATCCTTTGCCAATGAAGTGTTTTGGTTGCAACATAGAGTGGGACATCAGTGATGTAGGAAAGAGAAAGGGTCACAACTTTGTATTCCAATGTGTTAGCAGAGACTCGAGGTTTGTAGAAAGCTCTAACCACTAAACATCTGCATGTACAACAGCAACATTGACCCCAGTGAGTACCTCAGGAGCAAATGCTGGTCTGCAGTTCCCCATTATCAACAGAGTCAGGTAAATGAATGGCAAGGAAATGGTAAGAAAAATCACAGTAAAGTCTAGAGATCTGACATTTCTCTCTTACGAGTACATAAGTTTGCTTTATTTTGGTTTTTCACAAAAATGCTTTAGGGATTTTTTTTTCTAAAATCCCTCAGTTTTGCCATAGTGTAGAGCTCCAGTAAGTTGGGAGAGTAATAATTTCAGGCACTGATTGCTAAGGGTATATTTTTCCTTCTGAAAAGACCTCAACCCCAAAAGACATCATTCAGGACTCAACCAACTCTAGAGGATCTTTAAGTCTTTGGAGCTGTGGGAGAACTGGCTCAAAACACTGGTTCTGACTGGTGGAAAGGATGGTGTTTGATTCAGTCCAGAGAGCACTGATCTGCAGCAGTAGCAGCCAGAATGAAATGCTGGACGTAGCTCATTAACCTCACGGAAGCTGCAAGCTAGTCCTGTTTGAGCCACAATGGTAAGAAAAGGTATTCTGCTGTGTGTTGCATAAGAGCACTTGCACAGACCAAAGGGCAGCAATGGGTGCTCCCTTTGTGTATTGAGTAAGTTGCTTCAGCATCTGTCCATCTCCCTCCTTCTTAGAAGAGGAGAGGTTGAAGAGGGCATCTGTTGCTTGGTTTAGTGCCCAGCCCAGCCCAAACCACAGCAGTGGTGCGCAAGTGAAATCTGCCGGCCAGAGCAGAAGGGCAAGCGTGTGTCTCTCCTCGCCTCCGCCGCAGTGGTACTTGCCCAGGCATCAGAGCTCATCCAGGAAATCCAAGCAGGAAAAAGAAAGCAGCACCTACAAGGACACAGTCAGAAAGCACGGATGAAACCAAGGAGGCAGGAAGAGGTGTGACACTGTCTGCTCTTCTTTGGGAATCACAATGAAAAAGGGGCAGTTCCTGGCACAGGAGAGCGAGCTTTGGCCCCTTCTCAACATGTGCACTACCCTCAGGGCACGGCAAGTAGGCAGAGATGTGCAGTGTCCCTTTGCCAAGCAGTAGGGCTGAGCAAGGAGTCCCCTGGGAGGAGCTGTGATGGGGTCCTGTCCAACACCTGAGCGGCGGCGTCCCCAGTGGTAGGATGGCCAGCTGACAGGAAAAGCAGGGGACTTTGCCTCTTTGTGTAGGGAGTGGGGCAAAGAACTCCAAATTGTGAGTCTTGTGACCTTGCTGGGGTATCTGCTCAGCCTTGCACAAGCAGAGCTTCAACAAGGGACAAATGAAAATGGCCAAGGCTGGAGCAGTCTGTTTCCCCTGACATGGACGTTCTCCCAAGGGCAGGTACACGCTTCTTCTTTGGGGCCATTCCTGGGCACTGCAGAAATATTTCTGATACCCAGGGCAGAACTCAGAGCTTGGAAAGATGGACAGCAGAGCCCGCCACACACCTGGGCCCCTCGTTGTTCTGGCCTGCTTGGATTTCCTTAGTTGCCCATCCCAGAGAGCTCTCTTTCCAACTTTCTCCTCTTTCTGTCTGGTTGCCCGTCACTTCCCTCTTCACAGATCCATTTTCGCTTTCTACTTTCTTGAGAGGAGCCAGGCAACCTTTCCATTCAAGAGTATTGTTAGACAGGCCAAGCCATGGTAAACTTGAGCCAATCTGCTCTTCAAACCAAAGCTAGCTCCTTTTACCTTGTCTCCTGGGCTGAGCTGTTCAGGTGTTGGCTTTCTGGAGACTCTGGAAGCACCTGCAATGGAAAGGAGGCAGTGAACAGGTGGCAAGGACGTACCTGTCCAGTTGCTCCCTTAGCTCTGAAAGGCAGACCTCTTGCATGGCTTTGCTCGGCTCAGCTGAGCCACTTTTGGTGGTATTAGTGCACAAAGTGTGATGGCCAACCTGCATCAGCCTTACTCTGCACTTTTGCAGAGCTCATGGGGATGGCCAACCTGCATCAGCCTTACTCTGCACTTTTGCAGAGCTGCATGCTGCTGGACACCCTTGCTTGTCCCTGCAGCAGCGGTCCCACCTCCTGAGGGGGGAGGCTTCTGTTGCCATGCTGTTTGTGGTCCTTGCATACCTCTGCTGTTTCTGCTTCCAGCCGCGGTGCAGGTGATTCCTCACCCGATGGCCCAGCAAGCCCAGCCACCTCCTCTTCAAAGAGTTCCCCATGATGGTCAATAAGGAACTCCACCAGCTCCGTCACCTGCACACAGAAAACCATTGGTTTCCACCTCGGTGGCTGAAAGTGGGTCCAACAGCCTCTCCCCCTCCCGACCCTTGCTTCTGCACAGAAAGCTGCAGCTGGGCAAGGGGCACAGCTTCATGGCACCTCTTCCCGGCCACCACCATTTGCTGAGAAGAGGAGGCAGCCAGGCACCTCTGAGCAGCAAAGCTCGGGTGGGCCCAGAAGGCTGTAGCCAGCTGGTAAACACGGCATACCTTCTCTGTCACCTTCACCAGGACATCCAGGGGAAGCGTGTGCTCATCAGGTGGGCTGAGCAGGTTTGGCCCCACACAGATGGCCAAGTTGTGGGCTGTCATTCTGCTGGTGGCCACATTGCTGCTGATGTTTTGCAGCACGGCCAGCAAGTGCCTGAGGAGCATCAGGTTGCCTTTGGGTAACTTGCTGGCCACCCTGAGGGAACAGGAACACACCGTTCGTAAAGGAGACGGTGTCAACACAGATCACCCAGGCTGATCTCACCCAAGCCCGCCCGAGGGAAGGCTTCTTGCCCATGCCTGGTCTGCAGCAGAGGGACTGCCTTTGCTGAGGTACGGCCACCTCCCTCCCTCCCTGCCCTTCTGGCAAAAGTCCCTCCCTGGAGCAAGCCCCAGCGCCTGCGGGAAGTGCTCCAAGGAGAGAGATGTTTTTCTGTGCCACTTTCCCCCAACAACAGCCAGAGGTGGCTGGCAGGGAAGACAGCTTCTTCTAGGAGGCCATGGCTTGGCAGGTAAGTCCCAGCCTCTGCCATCCCCTGAGGAGCAGGCTGGCTGCTGGCCACTCTTACTCTTTCAGTCCTGAGAGCTTCTCCTCCCTGCTGGTCTTTTGCAGGGCACTCATCCACTCCGTGTAGAGCTCTGCCTCCAGGAGCTTGGAGGGGATCTTACGAAGGAAGTCCTGCAAGGCCAAGGGCTCTGGGTGAGACGCTGAGCACTCCCACCAGGAGCACAGGCAGCATCCCCGGCACTCTGGCTCACGAGCGGCGGCTGGGTTTCAGCTCCTGCTCTTGCAGGTGCCCATTGCCACCGACAGAGCCGGGATGTGCCAGGCCCCCGGTCAGCAGGCTTCACCTTCAAGACGACAGCCAGCAGGGACGCCGGCTGGCTTTCCAGGTGGACTTCAGCTCCACTGTCCAGGGCCTCCCTGAGCTCCCGGGAGGCGCGCTCACCAGCCGCCAGCCGGAAGATGCCCTCCGTGGATGGCCCGTGTTTGAGCAGGAGAGCCAGCAGGTCCTGCGGGGCAGAGAGGAGGAGAGTTGCTTGGCTGGAGACAGGCTTTGGGGGAGGTGAACCTCCCTCAGGGACAGGAGCAAGCATGGACAGCTCTACAGGTCTCACTGGGGCAGGATGATGGTGGGTGTCATGGGGAGGAGCCAGCTTTTTCTCCAAGTCTCACTTGGGGTCACTCTGCTTGGGCCACCCTATCTCCAGAGGAGCCAGAAGAATGGGCACCCCTGGCCAGCCCTGCTTACCTGGATGGGCTTGGGCAGTGTGCCGTCTTGGCCGCAGAGAGCTGCCAGGGGCCGGCCAAAGAGAGCCCCCCCACTCCCAGAGACCGACGGCCCGGGCATCTCTGCAGCGGCCGAGGTCCCACGCTTTCCAAATAGCCAGGACAGGCAGCTCCTCCTGCTGCGGGTCGTGCCTGCTGCCAGGGAAGAGAGGACAAAGAGCTGTGGAGGAGAAGCCCCAGGCAGGAGCTCCCGCACCCTCACAGCACTGTTCCCCCACCACTGAAACAAGGGAGAGGTGTCGTTGGGGAAGGAGGGTCCCCGGGGGCTCAGCTCTCTCCTGCCGCAGAGCAATGGGGTCGGACCTGCCCTGCGGGAAAGGCGGCAGCGGCCCCAGTGCAGCACGAGTGCCCGCCTGCCAGAGGAGGAAAGAAGGGCTGTCCCGTCCCCGTGTTCTCCCAACTCACCAGCCACATGGCCAAGTCCACCTTGGCTGCCAGAGGGGACGGACAGTGGCTGCTGCTTGGGACCAGCCTGCAAGAAATACTCTGCGCTCAGCAAGCGGCCCTGCAGCAGAAAGGGCCCCCAGCGAGCTGTGTCGGCCCCTGGCCACGTGTGAGAGGTGGAGACGGCCGAGACTGCAGCCCGAGCGACCCTCACCTCTGCCTGTCCCTTCACCAGCCTCTCTAGGCTACTGGCCCGTAGCATCGTCGCCTGGGCAAGGGGAAAGGAGCAGAAGGTCAGAAGCCATGCACCTGGTGCTGGGCTGGAGCAGGCTCTGGGCTCAGAGCGGAGACAAGAAGGGACACTCACAGCATCGCGGCCTCTCAGCTCCTTCAGCAGGAGCTTGATGGAGGGCAGCTGGGTGACACGGGCTCCCTCCACTCCTTCTGGTGGCCTGTGCATGGGGAAGGGGCAGAGAAAGAGCTGTGTGAGACCCAAGCCGCCTTGTCCCTCTCCTGCCAGCCCAGGGAGCCCTTCGAGCTGCCCCGAAGCAGGCGGGTAGTGGCTGGCAGTGGAGCGCAGAGCAGTGGCACTGGTGAGGAGGGAGCTGGGCAGGTGTTGGCTGGACACAGCTGGGCAAAGCAGCTGCGCCACATCTGCCCAATGGAGAGCTGCCCACAGCCATGGGGACACCTCTCCCCAGCTGGGGAGTGCTGTTTCCCCATGGTAGGGCTCTGCCTGGAGCATCCCCCCGTGCTGGGAGCAGAGGTTCCCCAGGGTGCACGGCCAGGCAGGGCTTACCCACGGAGGGCGCTGACCCAGAGCTCCTTCACCACCTGGGAGCTGCAGACAGAGAGGAGAAAGAGTTGAGTGTCCACTGTGGGGATGGCCACAGGGGCAGGAGAGAGCCCTGTAGGGCAGGACAGAGGCGCTGCCCAGCCCCGCCATGGGAGGAGGCACGGAGACCCACCAGAAGGTGACGACACAGGAGCCTGAGGGCCAGAGGAAGACAAGGGACTTGGTGGCCTTGCCTCGCTCTTTCTTGGCACCATCGCCGGCCGCCTCCTTCCCGCTGCCCAGCACCTGCAGCATGGCCAGGGCCAGGCAGAGCTGCGGGCGCGGGGCGCTGCCACGTCTGCAGAGAGGAGCGGCAGGGAGTGAGCTGGAGGTGGCCCAGCCCGGTGGCTGCCCTCTAGCAACCGCCTGCCATGGGTGCCGGGGGCCTGGGGCTGGTCCTTGGCTGTCCCCAACCTGGTGCCAGGGCCAGGGCTTGGGAGGAAAGGCAGCTGGGCTCTGCCGCTCTTACTTGGCCTTGGCGATGACCAAGGTGTCCCTGAAGAGGAGGAGGTCCCTCTTCCTCGTCCGCCGGCCCTGCGTCACCTTCACGCGCTGCCGTTGCAGCGGCTCGGGTGATGCTCCCCCAGGCAGAACCTGCTGCACGGGCTCCAGGTCGACCCTGCAGAGCAGACGCCATCGGGCATGAGAAAGGCGGCTGCTGCTGGCCCGGCTCTGCCGGCGGGTCCCCAGCCACGGGGGGAGCTCACCTGGAGCCACGGCAGCAGTTCACCTGACCCATCTTGCCGAGCTCTAGTCAAGCCTCACGTGGGGCTCAGGACGGTGCCCAGCTGACCCAAGTGAGGCTGCCAAGAGGTCTCCCGGTGCAGACAGACACACGACAGGAACGCTGCGCAAGAGCTGGACTCTCCCGAGCGCCGCTCTGGCTGGAACAGCACCGTTCCTGCAGGCGCTGGGGCTGTTGCCGGGCCAGCGCCGGGGCAAGCACTGTGACATCAACAGTCGCTTTGGGGGGGTGAGGGGCACGGAGGGGCAGTATGCCATATCTCCCATGTTCTGGGGAGCCCAGACCTGGCCACAGCACTGCAGGCACGGCCTCACCAGCACTGAGCAGAGAGGGTCACCTCCCTCCAGCCGCTGGCAAGGCTTTGCCCAGTGCAGCCCAGGCTACCGCTCGCTGCCGCCTGTGGGAGAGGGCACCTTGCGGGCTCTGGCTCAACTTGGTGTCCACCAGGGGCCCTGGGGCCTTCTCTGCCATGCTGCTTTCCAGCAGCTTTACAGAATTGTAGACTCACAGAATCATCCAGTTTGGAAGGGACCCCTAAGATCCTCGAGTGCAACCATCAGCCTAATGCTGCCAAAACCACCACCCTCTAGCCATCTTTTCAATACCTCCAGGGCTGGGGATTGCACCACATCCTTGGGCAGCCTGTTCTGATATTGATAACTCTTTCAGTAATGAAATTTTACCTACTATCCAATCAAAACCTCCCCTAGTGTAACTTGCGGCCATTTCTTCTTGTCCTATCACTTGTTACTTGGGAGAAGGGACTGACCGCCACCTCACTACAACCTCCTTTCAGGTAGTTGCAGAGAGTGATAAGGTCTCCCCTCAGCCCCCTCTTCTCCACACTGAACAACCCCAGCTTCCTCAGCCACATTTAAGACTTCCCTAGACCCCTCAATATCTTCTTTTCCATTCTCTGGACATGCTCCAGAATCTCCAGAATTTGGAGTAAATTTTTTTTGCCCAAGCACTGCAGACACAACAGACCAATTGACTGCTTTTTTCTTCTGGCAGCAGCAGCAGCTCTGAATAAAATTTTTTTCATGGTTGACATTCAGGGTAGAGCAGCTTTTCCTCAACACAGCACACATCTTGAGAGCTCAGCTCCTGTGTCAGCCTGTGCATTTTCTTCAGACTTCATTTTGCATGCAGCAGCCCTCCTGAATGCTGGGTGTTCTCTTGCACCGCTGTCATGAATGAAATCATTGACATTACACTGGGAACTATTTTTATAACTTTTGGCAATAAGGTGGGAGTTTCAAAATGTAAACTAGTCTAACAAATTATAAACTCATAGAATTATATCGCCAGTCCTGAAGGGAATAAAACAATGCTTCAAGATTCCAGGAACTTTCAGTGACATTATTAACATTTGTTTTCACTTAGGTTATCTTAAAAAAATAATTTTGTGTAAAAATTATCAAGGACAGACACCTGCTATCAAGGATAGGTGCTTTATGCAGCATTTTAGGTATACTAATGATGTCAACTGAAAGGTCAAAGAATGTATTTTCTAGTATTGTGTATCTTTTTCTATACATTAGTAGAAGTAATTGGAAAAGAGACAAATAATGGTTTTATGTGGAAAAAAAATAGTTATGTTACCATTTTGAAAATCTAACTTCAATAAATAAATTTGTCCAATGGTCATGCTTAAGTTGTCCCTCTGAGAGCATGACAGTTACATTCAGTGGAGCTGGAAATCCAGAAATGCTTTGTCATTAAACTCCACTACAAGAGCAGCTCAATTCTCTTCAAGTCAGTATGGACACTTCCTTTATGGCAAGGAAGTACAAAAGGAAAGAAAACTGAGATACCTCTGATCAAATGAGGGATGTGACCCTGAAGGTAGGTCTTGCTCTCTAGTAACTACACAGAGAGCCCAATCAGCAAGGCTGCATTAGACAGCTAATTTTCAGATTGATATATGCAGATTAATTGAATTTCAGTTTAGAGGTCTGCTTACATCACTTTATTAATATGAACCTTATATCTCTAACTTTTGCAAAGCTTTGACTAAGGAAACCCCTGAGAAGGAGACACCATCTAAGTACAGGCATCATTTGGATTCATGTTTGTCCAAATCTCACTTGCCAAAAATATGAGGCTGGATTCTACTGCTCTGTCTCTATTAACCTCTACTCAGAAAACCACACTATCGTTCAGCCAAGGGGCTGATCATGTTGACAGTTCCCATTGGCCTTGGAGAGTTATTTACGGAGTTAATTTCTGTTTACACAGTTACGATTTCCACAGAAGAAGTTCCTTGTTTAGAGAGCAGTTAGAGTCTAGCCAAGTGTCTCATAGTATCAGCTTAAGCTTGTCCCTAAGTTCGTTCCAGGGTCAGATCAAATGCAGTGAGCAAAGGAAGTAAATGTGCAAGTATGAGACGAGGACAGACAAGAACAACCTTGAGGGTCTTGCTGAGGAAGGATGATATCATTGGAAGGGAAGAAAAGTAAAAGTCCTGTAAACCAGCCTGGTTCAAAAACTGTATAAAAACTAAGTGACCTTGACCCATAAAAGTGGAACAAGAAGTTTGAATTTGTTGATAGCACAGTAGAATCTTGTGGGTCACAAGCAAGAGAGATGATCTGTAAAACAGTATTTTAACCTGTATTAGGTAATGGGTGATGTCAAAAAGACAAAAAGGAAGAACTTTTCCTGGCAGCAGAGCTTACCTTCTGAACTCTTTTTTAAATCAGGAGTAGAGTATAAAGATCCCTCCAGGTCTGACCCTTGAAGTTTTCTGGGCTTGAAATATTTCACTATTTTTCTTTGTAAGACTACAGCTTTATCTATCTGCTTGCAAAATATTGAGCATGCCTTTACATTTTCCATTGCGAAAAAAAACAGATGTCTGTTATGTGACAGGTATATAAGGTTATTTCCAAAATTAAGTATGTATGTTCCTCATTAGAAGATGATACTAAGTATAGAGTGTATCTCAAAGAACTTGTGTTTGTACCCGAATTCCTTGAATAATGTTCTAGGAAAAGAATTAAATCAACTTTGTAACATTTTTGCAGTAGTTAATGATTGCCATATGTGTGTGTCATAAATGTCAGTAAAAAATTTGGAGGAGTGCATACATGTAGAATTTTATAATGTAAAAAGGGGAAAAGATGACTTAAACCAACTTCTGGGCCAAAAGGAGAGCAAACATGATGGCTCTTCTGCACTAATTTAAATGTGATTTCATTCTTGTTATTTTGCAGATATGGCTATTTTTTTAAATAAACGTGTCTCAATTTCCATGTGTGCACGTCTCAGTTCTTCCCTTGTAAATCAGAAAACCTTCACAACACCATTAGCAGAGCAGCTAATATAGATGAAGACTCTCCTATACACAGTATACATAGACTACATATACATAGACTGCAGGGCTCTGGGGACTAGAGAGAGGCGTGGAAGCTAAGGTGAGTTTCTCCTTGGTACTGCCAGTGGTGGGTTCACTTTGGCTGGCTGCCAAACGTCCACCACGCCACTCTTTCACTCCACCTCCTCAAGGACCAAGGGGAGAAAATAAGATGAAAAAGCTTGTGGGTCAGGACAAAAACAGAGATGTCACTTACCAACTACCATCATGGGCAAAACAGACTCTACTTGGGGAAAATTAATTTGTTGACAATAAAATAGAGTCAGATGAGGAGGAGCAAAGACAAAACTAACAACATTTTCCCTGCACCTCCTCTTCTTTCCAGGCTCAACTTCGTTCCATTCCTGACTCCTCTGCCCATTCCTCCTCCTGAGTGGCAAAAGGGGAATGGAAAGTTGTGGTCAGTCCACAACAGCTCCTCTCTGCTGCCCCTTCCTCCTCACACTTTTCTCATGCTCCAGCGCAGATACACCGTGGGCTGTGCTTCCTGCCAAAAAACCTGCTCCAGCATGGGCTCTCCAAGGGCTGCAGTTTCCTTCAGGGCATACTCACCTGCTCCAGCATAAGATCCTCCACAGGCTGCAGTGTGCATATCTGCTCTGACATGGTCCTCTCCATGGGCTACAGCCTGACAACCTATTTTACAATGGTCTTCCCTATGGGCTGCAGGGGAATCTCTGCTCCAGGACCTGGAGCACCTTGTTTCTCTCCATTTTCTCTCATCTTGGTGCTTGCAGGGTTTTTTCTCACACTTTTTTTTTCTCTGCCCTCACTGCAGGGCAGCATTTTGTCCTTTCTTAAACACACTTTCCCAGAGGCGCCACCATCTTGGCTGAAGGGTTCAGCTGTGCCATGTGGTGGGTCCATTGGAGATAGCTGGAACTGGCTGTGTTCAGCATGTGGCAGCCCCAGCCTCTCCTCACAGAGGCCACCCTGCACCTTCCCTGCTGGAACTCTGACACTATTCAGTGGGAAGGGCTGGGGTAGGAACAGATCCATCCTATGGGTCAACGCCTGGATGTGTGATGAAGTCAGAGCTTTGGCTCTTATGACTATGTGGGTCTCCAAGCAGACTGGCTTAACTTCAGAGTTAACCTTACTTTAGGCAGGGTGGCTTCTGGAAGACTTCCAGCCTAGATTCCTATACAGTTTTATACCTGACATGAAGAAGGATTTGTCTGTTGAAGAGATTGTGTCTGTCCCCCTCCCCCAGGTATAGCAGTATGTCTAACAACAGAAACTATCTCTCCCTACCTGATTTCTCAATGATTTATGTAGTAAAGGGACTAATTTCCTCTTAATATCATGAAGAAATTGATTACTGAAAATCATGGGAGAAGCACAGAGGTACTGATATGAGATGAAGTATACAATTGCCAGCTGATACAGGCTTTCTCAGCAGCAATTTTCCATCTTTGCTTTCAAGCCTGATATCTGCCTATGTATCTATCTCGTGTCTTTTAGCTCCTACCTCTACATACCTTCAACATGATTATCCTTATCCTTTATCCTGAGGTAAAGACAGCTAATATTTACCTTCTAATAATAGAAAACAGATGAGAAAAATGAACAGAATAAACATTAATGTGAATAAAAAATGGCTCATTAACATTCTTTAACTTTCATTAACAGTCTTTCTTTTTTTATTGTATTTTCAGTTGAACGTATACTTCAGATATTTGAGCAGGTGAGAAAAATCCAGTCGTCTGTGATTATGAAACATGTTTATATATACCTCAAGTTTTCAGTGGAAAATTGCATTAACCAGAAGCGAAGCAGCTATGTATCGTTGTAGGGAAAGTTATACGCATAGGGGTAAGTCCTAAGTCATAAGCATAACATACTACTATAATTTACATCCCTTTATACTATTGCATCCAAGGGTACATTCCAGTAAACCAGAAAATAAAACAGGATCTAGGAGACCAGAAAGGAATACAAATAACATCTCTTTTAAATAATGAGCATGTCAAATCTAGTAAAATGAACTTTATGTTTTTCTAAGGAAAGATGTTAATATTATTTATCCACTTCAAACATCTTTTGTGGCTGCATGTTGTGGAGGAAGGGAGAAATTTATTAAAGGTCTGTGTGAGCTCAGATAAGATTATGTACAGAAACACATAAATGACAACAAGAAAGACAATCAACCACATGAAAACCATATGTGGAGTTATAATGCATGCAGTGTGTTGGAAAGAAAACTATGAAAGTTTTTGGAAAAAATTTTCTCAGTAAGACTAGGAAAGCAACACTGGTTTTAGTTATAACTTTGGTCACGCATAGTGCCCATGACCTGAGTGGACCTTCAAAACTTGAAGCCAAGATGAGTGAAGTAACAAAATTTTTTTTCACTTTGTTGAAAGTGTAGCACTTGGCTTTGTGGAATAACAGTTCAGGTGTATTCATGTCATCTAACCACAGGCAGCTAAATTAGGAACCTATATAAGGAACCTCAAGTGCCTGTATAGATGGTGAAGCTTCCAGGGAAAAAAAAAAAAAAGACAACTCATATTTTAGTAACTCACCCCCTTCATTTACTGGAGAAGAACCAAAAATTTAATTCTTGAAGTTACTTCAAATCTCTTTGCATTCTTATCAGCCCACCTCATTAGAAAATACTCTTTCTTTATGAAAGCAAGGCCGCATTTTACCTCAGTCTGATCCACTTGAATAAAAAACCCATAACACTTTCTCACAACCCTTTTGCTTTCAGTTCTCATATTAATGATCTGATTTACAGAATTCTTTTGGGATCTACTTTGTCATATTTACTGGTAGACAGATTCTGAATTGTGTTGCTGCATCAGATTTGACTTTGAAAAGCGGGTGTGGGAAAAGACAGAAACAGATGTCCATCTGACAGGGTCCATCTGACTGATATGTCTTTCAGGTTAGAGGTTTTCCTTTTTATTCTTGGATGCTATTTCCCTGTGGAACTGACCCTAACACATAAGATAACCACTTTTTATCCTTGAATAGTTGTTATTTTATGTCTTTAGGTACATAAAAAGCAGTTGGAGTGATGACACACCATTCTTCAGGTTCTTGACTCTCTCAGTTTAAGGCTTAAAACATCCAGTTAACAAAATAAAATTGGCCATTTATGGAATTTAGAAACAAAAACTTTGATCCTTTCTGGTTTAATATAAATGGATTTTTATTTATTGTGTTTCATAAGTATAAAAATGACATTTTTGAACTTTTATGCTATATCACTGGCATATGGAAATATTACAGATTTTTTTTATTTGTACAGGAAACAAAAGTTAGCTAATAACATCAGCATTGCAACACTGTCTGAAAGTTTATGCACAGAGAAAATTTATAATCCCAGTGGTTTCATAGTTAGAACTCCTGCATCAACAGCCTAATATTGACTGAAGTTCTACTGAGTTTTACCTTCAAGAGGGTCTGGACAATATATTTAATGAATCATAATATCAAAGGCTGCCAATAAAGCACACTTGAAAAGAAATCTCATTTCTGAAGAAGGATCGGCTAAGAAGCAGGCCCATCCCCTTTTACTTCTAGCAAGAATGTTTTTATTTCAATGGGTTCCAAACAAAACCAGCTATTTTTCCAGCAGAATAATTACACAAAATAAAATTGCCCATTATATTCTACAGCAAAATATCAAACGTTTTTATTTACTCAACACAAGGTGTCCTTTGAAAACTGCTTTAAAAGTGGGAAAAAATTGATTTAGGTCTACACAATCCAAATTGCATAGAGATATTAATAATCAGAGATTTTTAAGCAATTTCCCTTCAAAAACCAGGACGCAATTAACATAACACTGCCTTTGGTGGATAAACAATTGTGTCGACCATTGCCAAACTCCTTTCCAGTGTCCATATGAAAAAGGCTTTTTTGTAAGCCAAATTTTAAGCAAGCCAATATTATTTCTGGTTTTTGATTAGTTTATGGTGTTTGTGAAATTCTAATTTTTACTGTAGTGATATATCTTGTTCCCTTCTGCTGCCAAATCTACTACTATGAAGCATGGAGTAACTGCCTTATAAAACTCATATGCCAGACTACTTCCTGAGAACACTTCCTCTAGTAACTGCCTTTCTTCATGTCCCTCCAGCACCTCCAGAACATTTCCATTCCCATTTGCAGTAAAGTGCTTCCCAAGACTCTCTGATCAAGAATAGAAAATCTCAGCAGTTTTTCCACAGCCTCTGCTGAAGCCTTGTTCATGGCACAGTACTGTGCAAGCCTTGTCTTTTGCTATGGAGGGCCACCGGAAGTGTGATTACTAGGGAAATCATTAGCAATCTTCACTGAGTAAAGGCCAAGTGATCACAGGTAAATGCAGCCAGATTTTCATCAGGAATTAATCTTTCATTGACAATTGACAAGTTTTTCATTCTACTATACCTACATGCAAACATCCACGTTTTATTTTTGACAATGTGAAAGGCTATTTACAGGCTTTCCATTCACTACAGAGGAAGCTGGGAATAAAGTTTATGGCAAAATCCTACTGAACTGCCAAAAACCCAAAGTAGTTTGTTTTATAAACCTTTCCAAAGCCATAAAAAAGACCCACTGCGTTGCTTTTCCATAGACATATCATTTACTCAAAATATTCCACTCTGTTCAATCACAACCCATTTCCACAGCTGAATGACTCATTTCTGTTCCTAGCTCACCACTCTGTTTTAATTCTTATTTCTTGTTTGCCTGCTGTATAGGAGTGACAGAGAAAAGTTAAAGCGTGTGGCAAGAAAAGGAAGTGCTTTAAACAGAAGTAAGTGAGTACTCAACAACATGTTGGTGAAGTCAACCAGAAAAACCAACTGAAATCAATGAGATTACTCCCACTCACTTCCACAGGCACTGGGCAAACCCTTTGATGTCTTTCAAGGCCAGTCTGGCAGGAGATATGCAAGGACTCTTAACAACACTGCTAAATGATATCTCCAATTATATTATGTTCTTCATATAATAAAACATTCCTGCTCAAGTTTTCCACCTAACCAGGAGGTGATATCCAAAATACATTGCTGCAGCTGTACAAGTAAGTACAAGTAAGTAAACCCATTACATATGACCAATGCAATTTTTCAGATGTGTTCAAATTGTCAAGGTCCCAAATTAATTTCAGACCATCTTTCTGTTAGCTTAAACTGGAGGTAAATATGTAAAAGAAAGAGAAACAGTCTGTTGAACATGGGCTTTATTTCAAAGTATATAACTACTCTAGCATTTGGCATTACCTCAACATGGCTATGGGCAGGCAGCCACTCTGCAAACTTAAAGACATTCTGTGAACTTAAGCTATAATTTTGGAAACAGCTTGCTGCTTATCCATTGAAAACTAATACTGTTTTTTTCCAGTGTGTTGTTCATTTGCTGGAAAACTCATCTCTCCCTCACATAAAGCCAGAAATGCTTGTATCTCTCTGTTTTGTCATTTCCCAAAGGCAGAACGGTACATTGAATGGCAAAATAAGTAAGATCTACAATCCTCAGATAGAATGAAAGAGAACATTCCCCATAGCATCCTATATATATACCTGCAATAAACACCCCTTGAAGGGCTTAACTGGGGGACAACATGAGCATTGCAGTGCAGTACTTTGGCTTTAGGTATTCCATGGTTCAAGGACACCTCTTTGTTCTAGCACATCTCAGGTTTTCGGACAATGAATCATAATAGAAAGCTAACATTTAGCCTGAAGAAAACAGCTTCAGAGTTGTAAGTGTTAGTTTTGTCATAGTGGTTCTTTTGGACAGAAATGTCTGTCCTGGTTCAGCCTCGCTGTTCTCTAAAACTACAAAATCACTGCTCAGTCCAAGGAAGTGGCGGGAGGAAAATATTTCATTCATTTATTTATTTATTTATTTATTTATTTATTTATTTATTTATTTATTTATTTATAAATTTACACCTCTATGGCTGCATAAATACCATACATTAATTTGGAGTCATAAAAATTTTAGCAATGGGTGGGGTGACTATGCAAACTTTGCCAGCTTGCTTTTCCAAATATTTAAGGTCTGTGTGTATGAATTTGTGTTTTCAAATTATTCCAAGCTGTGGAAAGATTACACTTTTTTTCCAGAGGATTTAAAACCATGATTTTTTTAATGTCTTCCATTATTCTAAGCAATGATTTCTGATAACTTCTATTCCACTCACTCTTCCAGACAGCACAGTACAGATGACAATGCCATCACATTCACAACTCATTGGTTTGATTCATTAAGAAATATGCCAATACAATGGTGCTTTTTCCTCCAAGTTATTCAAAGAGAGTCGAAGTTAAATTTAAAGGTTTATTTTGTGAAATGGAGTCATATTTTGTGACATACAGAAGGGGAAGGACCTTCAACGGGGTCAGGCCAGCATATAGGCCACACTTTTGTGACCAGAATGGTCTATGCTAGTTACCTCTAAAGGAAGGCAAGAGATAACACGTCCTTGTGAGAAATTTCTCTGCAGGCAAATCTCAACTTTCAACAAGAATTTGCTTAAAAACTAGGCAACAGAGTTTCCATTCCTTTCCAAACAGTCACTCATTCAGTGTTTCCTATTAGATCTCTCGATAGCCTTGTACTCCTATTAGTGCAATCGTGTAACTGGTATAATTTGGCTTCATAGAGGTTAAGAAACTAATTGCCTTCTGGATTCCCATTAGAATCAGAAGTTCAGAAAACTTTGGCCTGTGTGAATGCACTTCTCCCTAGTGTACGGAATCCCTGGCATATGGAATTGTACATTTCAGTTGTTTTGTCAAAGGAAAAAACAAACATCATTTTCTCTTTGGCAATCCGGAAAGACACGCTAGCTAAAATATGTGATATATGTTCCTTTACATATAGGTTTCTGGTCTAAAAGGGTCATTTAATTTTTGAGCTTTGCCACTGACGAAAATGAGTAATTTTTTGTTGCTATTGTTTTCTTATCACACACAGTTCTTCTTACAGCCTGCCAGTGTGAGTTATCTGACTAAAAGCTTCTACAAAGTGAAAAACTAGTTTAAGTTGGTATTGCAGGCTTTATCTCTGCTCGAAGTAACTCACAGAGCAATTATTCTCTCATGCGATAGAGTCTAATGCTATAGTTTAATGTAACAGCAAACTCTGCTTAACAAAAAGCTGTTGCCAGATGCATTGGGGCTCACCCCTTGTCCCTAGACAATCATTCCTGTCCTCTTTCTTACATTAACGCACATCTGACTTTCAGTGAGCCAGTCTACAGAGCTGAACAGCAAAAAACCTCAGTTATTCTTCTTTGAAAAACTAGGATTTGGGGGTGGGTGGGGAGTTTCACCCCCAGAAGCAGATCATCATAGGGTCAGAAAAATACTAGAACTCATCTAGGGGAAACAGTGGGAATAAGGAACAAAGAGCATAAGTAGGAGCAGAGAGAGTACACTGTTAAAACATTAGACTGCCTGAGTTACATGTAACAGAAAAACTGCATTGTAAAATGTGTGATACCAGCTCTATACCATAAGGTAGGTCGGAAACCAAATGTGAAATAGGCAGTACTTATTTCTCTCCCTTGACTATTGAGGGAGCTAAAGGAAAAATAACAGCCAACTACCCATAAACCCATGGTTAGAAACTCTTCTTCGGTGACTAGAACACATCAAAATTAAAAATTTTTCATTTTCAGGAAACAAAGGCATTTTGATCTTTAGTTGTAAACAGAAAGAAGATTTGAAAAATATATAACATATTTTGACTTGGAAAAGAAACAAAATTATATATCACATATTTTAAAATGAAAATTTAATTCTGTTTTGGTTTGGTTTTAGTTTTTCCAGAATATTTTCTTCTTTAAAAAACTGTGCTTCAAAGATTTTTTGGAAGAAGGCTAGATGGCTTTGATTTGTTTTTTTTTAACTGATGCAAGATCACCAGAAACGTATTTTTTTCAAAATGTTACATCCGATCTCTACAAAACAGTAAAGAATTATTTATAAGAACTTTTCTTATTAACTTTATTAGTGAATTCATACACATTTTACCAATTACTAAGAAGAACGGAGAATCAGCTTTGTTACTAGAAGAGTATTATTATTTCTCCAGGCTACCACATAAGTAAAAATAGAGGAGCAAATTAAATCGCAAATACTCTCCTGCATTGGGGTAATGCACTCTCTTGGTGCTTTGATTTCCATAAAGTGTCTTTTCTGAGGGGTGAGGGATCATTGCCAGGATATTTTTACTATGTTGTTACACAAACTGCAGTGATTAATCACAGAATCATAGAATCATCTAGGTTGGAAGGGAGCTTTAAGATCATCTAGTCCAACTATCAAGATTCTTCAAGCTTCTCATACCTAGGGATCTTTTTACACCTTCTCCAAAAATACGATCATAAATATTATTTTTAAAACATATCCTTCTGAAAATTAACAGGAATGTTTTCTTGGAGTTTTTTTCCCTTTTTTAAATTATTCCTTCAAGCACCATATTGAAGTGGTTAAATTTTGTGTTGTGAGTAATGACACATGGCTTCAATATCCCAGGTGAAATGTAATTAAAGTTAAACATGGAAGTAAATGCTTGCAGGATTGATACTTGAAGCAACTTTACAAAAATAAATTTAGAAGAAGATTGATTCTTTCGTTGCCTCTTTCTTTTTCCTTGGATCTCAAGGGAAACACCTGACTCCACTGAAATTTATATAATTTTGTGAAACAGTTTTTCTTCCCCAAAACACATTATTCTACTAAAAATAAAGAACATTAAAGATGACCATCTGAATCCGGCTCTGTTCTCCTCACTACATTATTGGCCAGGCCTACTACACCCTTTAGAATACAGTCTGAAACATCTGTACAATCTTTTCTACAGCATTTTTTGTTTTCTTTTTTATTTCTTAGATTTCTGAGTTTAAATTTCCCAGATCCATGACTCCTCATTTCAAAAACAACAATTTTGCTAGTCTAAGACATTTCTTCACCTTTGATATGTACCTATGTCATGTGAATATTGTCATGTGACAATAATAAATCACTCTCTGAATCACTTCAGCACTATCAAAGCTGTTGCAAGCTAAGGAAAATTAGACACTTAAAAGTAACCATCTTTGGCATGGCCTGGGAGATGCTAAAAGCAACTTACAATGCCATAAGAAATTAGTATACCTGAAATGCAGCCCAAGACTGTGACTCTCATATCTCTGTGTGTTATAGAAGAATAAACTGTTACATTTTTCTCCAAACTGAGTTTTATTTTGATTAATCATTTAAGAAATGACAGAAGAAATGAAAGCAATGCTGTAGGTGCACTTTATATTTGGCACATACAGAAGTGTTTCTAAGACTGAGGTCTCAAAATGATGCCATGTGATCTCTCCGTTTTATGTACAAAAGCGGGCCCAAATGTATTCTTATGTGCAAAAATTATCATAACCTATGTCTTTGACTAGTAAGTCTGTAGATGCATGGGATTCATAACCTGAAAATTTGGCTGGTAGCACGAAAACATCCAAAAGTATACCTGAAAATGACATGATACTGCAAATTTTTCTCTCATTTTAGATTTCAATAAAGAGCATAGTACAATATAAATTCTGATGGCTGTATAACTGAGGAGTATAGTAGAGCTGGGAAAATAAATAGGAAAAGTCTTAAAAAGGCAAATTAGAGCAACAGAAAAAAAAATCTAAGAGTTTATTTTTCATCCTAATGAAATGCATTTTTCTTAGTAACAGAATGACAGTGCTACCCTGGATTAGCATGTTATTTGTTCTTTATACGCTTTTAACAGCCTGGATCTAATTAGAATAACCAGTTGCAAATTAGCTATTGTTTTCATTGGTGACTTACCAGATTTATCAGAATTAATGGTTATTTTAACTGCACTTCACTTTTTAAACACTATACTGCCCTGTAAATCTGCTTTTTGCATGCCATTACATTACTTACAGGTTTAAAAACAATGTTTTCAGTTCTACTGATGGGTGGATGCGTAGATTTAAATACTGTGTTTTGCAATTTCTATTTTAACAGGCAAATGCCCAACTAGGAAAATATATGTTCCATCCAGTCCACAGACAAAATATTTCTGCCACAGTTCATACCTGTCATAAATGTACCTAACATTCAATTATTCTGTGTGTTGTAACAGAAATGCCATCCTTCTGGCAAACCCATCCAAGGGTAAGGTCCAGATGAGCACTTCAACTTGTGCTTCAAAGGAGCAATTCAACAGGTGCAAATTAGGCCAACTGTAGCCTCTTACATGAAGTACAGAAAAAACAACAAAGAAGCCCTGCCCAGTTCCATAGGTTTTTGAAGTGCACCTCACATGTCTTGCAAACAGTATTTTTCCTTGCTGAAAGCTGAATCCAGAAGCTTGGCTTTTTTTATGTGGAGCAGCCACAGGAATCTATCTCCTGACCTCTCATTCTGACCCAGAAATTAGACAGTCTTATACCCAATTTTATTACAAATCCTGTTGAAATCACACCACAGACATGTATTTCATTTGGAACACCTCTCTCAGCAGTCTTTAATTTACTCCTGTTGCCCTCATGATCCACGTTGCATGACTACCAGTTTCTTCCAGGACTGTCTCTTGGACTAAAACACCTTGTGCCTGACAAAATTCAACTGTGGATCTGAGGACAGTTCTCTCAGCAGACTGTCCTTAAAGGAAAGTGTGAATTTGGTATGGTCCTTTCAGCCCTATCCAGTTCTTCAGTTTTATTCACGCTGCTTTGTCCGGTCCTGAAGTGTTTATCTCTAACAAGAGATGGAGCTGACAAAACTTCATGCCTTCTTTGTGAAAACCTGACTTGCAAGTGAGAGCCATAAAAGAAACCAGCTTGCAGCACATTGTTGAAGTGGGTAATGTTGATAGGAACTAGTACAGAACACTGTACTAGGCAAACAAAAGTACGTGGAATAATGAATAACAATGGAGATCTTTAAAACAAATATGTCATCTCTTTTTTGGGGGAAAAAACCTATTTTTCAGCCAGTTTCAGCACATGACTAGCATGAGAGGCACAAACTTGCAGGGCTAACAGCTCCGCTGCTTTTTATCTCACAGTATTTGGGCTTCTGGAAGGCTGAAAATGTCACTCCTAACTTCAAGAAGGGAAAGAAGGAGAACCTGAGAACTACAAGTTGGCCAGTTTCACCTTGATCACCTGGAAGCTGATGAAGCAAATACAGCTAGAAGGCATTTCTGAATATACAAACAAGTAGTTAGCATGGATCAATCAAGGGAAATTCGCACAGCCAACCTGGTCACCTTCCCTGATCAAATGAACAAGTTGGTGGATGGAGGGGAGAACAGGGGATGTTGTATCTTGATTTTAACAAGGTTTTCAACACTGTGTCCCATAAAATCCTCATAGATAAACTAGTTATTTGGACAGTCAAATATATTTAAAACTGGGTGAAATGCCAGGCTCAAAGGACTGTGAGGAGTGGCACAAAGTGCAGCTGAAGACAAGCCACAAAGGGATCAATAGCTAAACCCACAGGGATCAATATGGCATCATTCATGTTTAACCTTCTCATTAATGATCTTGATGACAAGGTGCACCCTCAGAAAATTTGCAGATGACACATACCTAGGAGGAGTGGCTGATAAACCAGAGGGTTGTGCTACTCTTCAGAGGGACCTCAGCAGGCTGGAGAAATGATTGGACAGGAACCTCACAAAGTTCAGCAAAGGGAAAGTCCCGCATCTGGGATTGCACAAATGCTGGGCACAAACAAGGTGAAAAGCAGCTTGGCAGCTGGAGTCCTGGTGATAACAAGCTGATCATGAGCCATCAATGTACTCTCACTGCTAAGGCCAACAACCTCCTAGGCTGCATTAGCAAAATTGTTGCCAGCAGACTGAGGGAGAAGATCCTTCTCCTCTTCTCAGCTGTGGTGAGACACATCTGGGGTGCTACATACAGGTTTGGGCTCCCCAGTAAAAGAGACATGGCCTCAATGGACACGTCCAATGAAGGGCAACTAAGCTGATTGAGGGTTTGGAGCATCTTTCATATGAAGAGAAGCTGAGAGAGCTATGACTGTCCAGCCTGGAGAAGAAAAGTCATAGAGGGACATCCCTCTACACACCCCATGTGTATAATTACCTAATGGGTACAAGACAGAAGAACTAGAGATGTCTTGTCAATGGTGCCCAGTGACAGGACAAAAAGCAATGGGCAAAAACTGAAATAAAGGAAATTTCATTTAAACATAAGAAAAAATGTTTCATTGTGAGGATGGTCAGACACTGGAGTAGTGTGTCCACAGATGTTGTGGAGTCTTTACCTCTGGAGGCATTCAGAACCCAACCAAACACAGCCGTGAGCAACCTGCTGTAGCTCACAGTGCCCTGAGCAGAAGAATTAGACTGGATGACCTCCAAAGGTGTCTTCTAACCTCAACTATTTCATTATTCTACCATTCTGTAAGTTTTGGGTCATTGTAGATGGCAATGCTCTACTGATTATTCCCATTTTTATAGTAATAAACTACCACTACTGCCTAGCTTCAGGCAGTAACCAAAGGTTTTATCCCATGTGGACCTAACGAGTTCCAGACATATGGGCAAGCTAGAAATGCCTGACTCACTGCAGGGAATGTGGTTAACTATGGTTAGTTCTCACTCAAGTAACTAGTCTATAAATCAAATGGCAGATTACTGCTATCTCTGAGACAAATCGAAAGCCCATTAAACTCTTTCATCAAATTCAACTATTTCTGAGTCTGGAACTTTCGTTCTTATAATTAATTTATTAGGCTAAAAACAAAACCTAGCAATTAAATTATCTCTGATTTGAAATGAAATGTCAAACTGCATAGCTGGAGGATCTACCAAAGCATTTGTTTCCCTCATGGCATTTTTCTGTGACATCTGTTAGTATGTTGTCATGATAAATTTTTGCATCATTCAGGAATTTTGATAATCATAAAATTATGGGGTGTGGATTGGCAGATATAATTAGAGATGCATGCTTTGGGAGTGCGGGAAAATAAATTATAAAAACAAAGTATGACCACATATTGCACTGAAACCAAAAACTATTATGTGTGATATAGACAAGCTGGTATACAACATAACAAACCCATCCATTTTAAACAGAAAAAAAATTAGTATATATATTAAGTGTAATTAAGGTTGGCTTATTTCTTTTTCAACCATATATTACTTAATTGCTCTCTAAAACATCATGACAAATATGGTTTAGTACTTACTGTAGCAAAAAAGGTCATAATAAGGAGAAAAAAAGGTGATTATAAGGAGCTATTTTCACAATTCTGGTCATGGTCTGCCATATTTTTAGGAGTACTGACATGTAGAACATTTTAATTGCTCTGACTTTCTTAATGTATTGAGTTTTCATCCTTGCATTAAATTCTGTGCTAATTGTCTAAACTGTCTTTGAATTTGACCTGGAAGTTTGTCTTAACTTGAGTGATTCTCCTATCATAGGTGCATCTTGTTTCACCTCTTCTTTCATGTACAAATTCAAGTGCCAGGCTGTATTAAAACCTCCTTTTTTTTTTTTTTTTCATTCCAGCTGAAGAGGAAAAAACAATGAGAGAAATTGCTGCAACATTGTTCACATGACATCATAGCAGGTAAAAGGAGAAAAAGTTGTCAGAAAAAATAAAAAGTAATTTTATTTAATCAACACAACAGGCTTCCTGGAATTGAAACTGATACTGATTTGTAGTCATGTGCATTTACCTTTTTCCTCTGTATCAGTGAATTTTCTCAGAACTCAGTAGGAATACTCACCTGCAAAAAAAACCCTCCCTATACAGTTATAAACATTTACAAATTTTTTATATTAGCAATTAATACTGGTAAATGGAAGCCATCAATCTGAATATTAGGCATATTTTCTATTTCATAAGGATGGTGCACTGTAAAAATTGCAGCAAATAATTATTATGATACTTGATTCATTTTACTACTGAAAGTTATTTTCACACATGTATTACAATTAGAAGCATACAAAGTAGAATCCAAATGGAGGAGGGCAGGAGAATTTGAGAAAAACTTTATTCCCAGAGACGGAAAGAAATATACTAAGTGAAAATTTGGGCAGAAGAAAATTATGAGGTAAAATAAATCTTTTTAGCTGACACATTTTTGTTTTACCACCTGACAATGGAACTTTTGGGACTGAACACACTATCTGCATACTTCAATTTGTCACAACAGTGGATGGAAATAATACATTTCTAGTAGTGTTCCAGTTTCCTCAATTTCTTATTTTACAGAGCCAAACTATGGGTTTTGGAGCTAATATTTGTAATTAACTTTAAATTAACAATTTTCTCATAATTTAGTTATGTATTATTTAATTCATGGTCCTGCAGAATTTTTAAAAAATGTAGCAAAACATAAGTGGTTTTCCATATTGTTTGGTGGTGGTTGGTTTAGTTCCTTGATACTTCATGCTGTTTTATAAAGTATCTTTTAAGCACAATGTCTAAAGCAGAAGCCAAATCAGTACTATGAAGTCAGTCCTTTGCCACAGCATGGGACCAAGTGGTTGACATACTAAGCGGCAGGCAGGTTCTTCCACAGGACAGGGTTATTACTGAGGACTGTTGTTCTTCAAACTATTCTTCTTTCATATCAGCAACACCTTCAGGCCTGCCTTGGGTTTAATATTATTCAAGAGCCAGTGAGGGGTCTGAATAGCAGTACTCCTTACAGCCAACATAAAGAGGATATACCTACAACAAGCAAGTTTCTGCAGCAGCAGTGTCACTGGAAGGGCCTTAATTTACTCATAATTTAAACAATTATGTTTCTTGCTTAATGTGATGCTCGAGGAAAGGCAGCAATGGAGCTTTGTAAGAAGCTGCGGCATGAGCAGCTGGCTTAGGGCTGGACCTCCTCTTCCAGCACTACCTTCAGGCATAGGAATTTTCTTCTGGCAGGGCAGCAGGTCTCATCACACAGTACACAGACAGCACAGGCCAACACTGAGGGGAAACAGCTCCGAAACATATGACTTTCAGTGCGCTGAACACACAAGGTCACGGGCAATTGATTTTTTGCTATTTTTCACAGAGTTGTATCTTCGGAACCCTTAGAACTGTCCCAACAGACCTGCCAGTATAGGAGCTATAAATCATGGCATTAATAACTTATTCCTAACAGTGCGCTCTGGCTAGACTTGGGAAGTTCCACCACCCTTACTAATTTCCTTTAAAAACATGAAAAACAAAACTGAGCACAAAGTTTAGTTCCCGTTAAACAATATTATGACCATGTAATAACCGACAGTTTGAAAAAAGATTTTTTTCAAGTACTGAGGAAATATCTGTTTTGGCTGTATTTATCAAGGTGAGATTAAGTTTACAAAATATACTCGCCTCTGACATGCAGTTGTTTCAGTTATATTTTGAATAGAAGACAATAGCAAATAAACATTGATTTGGCAGTAACATTGTGCCAAAATAGGTTGAGACTGTGCACTTTGAACAGCAAAGAAGAAAAGTGGAGTAAAATCTAAGAAATCACCTCATTGTAACCAAACAGCCATTAGCACAGAAAACAATTTAATAATCCCAAGAAGAGGTTGTGTACAATGGGACAGTATGAGGTGAAGGATTACGCTGTTTCCATCAGCCTTTGAGTCAAATGATGGGTCACCTCAGCTCATGCTAGTACATAACAAGAAAGTTCAAGGATCCTTTTGCTCTTTTTCTCATAAATTTACCCCTCAAAGTGTGTAGATCTTTTGCAAGCATATTGTCATGAGGAAGTTACAGAGACCAAAAGCCAAAAGGGTTTGTGGGGAAATACAGAATAGTATGTTGTTTCTTAGTCCTCTGTGGACTGCCTTATCTGCCTTAAGTTGCCTTCTGTTTTTCAGAGTCTGATGGAAAGTGCCTTCAAGTGTTTGGCTTGGTAAGACAAGTAAAGGTAGTACTTCTTCCATAGGCACAGAATTTGCCTAAACTTAAGGTCTTCAAACCCTTTCTGGTAAAAAAAAAAAAAAAAAAAAAAAAAAAAAAAATTTTTTTTTTTAATTTTTTAAAACAAAAAAAAAGACAGAGATA
>NW_015094510.1:19195716-19254030 GCF_001431845.1 Calidris pugnax
CTCCAGACTTCCCCCCTAAATTTTTTGAGTTTTTTTTTTTGGGGGGGGGGGAATTAATTCTTTTTGTTAAAAAAAAAAAAAAAAAAAAAAAAGTAATAATTTTTTTTTTTAATTATTTAAAATCAGATAGAAGTCAGAGATCAAAACATCCTCTAACTGCCACACTGACATCAAAACAAGTGAATGCCAGTAATTAGAAGTCCATGGCACCAACAAATAACTTGCTACCACACATAATCTCAGTGCTACACATCTTGGCACATGCCTGTGCACTGTCCTTAACCTTGAACATGCAAGCTGAATAACAAGGGAAAGAAAAAAACACCTTCTGTTCCAAAAGCAGGGGAAAAGTGTTGCAGAAACATGCTGAAACAGACATTTTAATAAATGTAAATCTAACCTAACCTAGAAATATTACCTCTGGTACACTACGAAGAGGTTAATTTTAGAGAAAGTTACTGTGAAATAACTTTGGGTTTAGTAAATCCAGTCTTTGGCCTATACCTGGGCAACTCCATCCTGTGACCGAGGCTTCAGAAATCCTAGACTAATTCAAAGTATTTCCTTTCTTTTCTGAAGCAGAATTCCACTACACTTATTTAGCACAAGTTGAGATGTCTTGCCCAACCTCGTTTATCAGACTCTCTCAATAGTCAGCAGAGTGATAGATCTCCTCTCAGTGGCCTAAAATAGTTGGGATTAATTGCACTTGAGGGGGTCTGTCCTTCTCCATTTGCCAGTAGACAAAACAATTAGCTTAGACTGGCCTTTTTAACAGTTGGAAAGATGAAGTGAGATCAGACAAATCACCTGGCACATTTCCCTGGACACAGATATCTGCTGTAATAGGGGCTTTAGAAGTATTTTTTAAACAGATATTTTTCATTTGTTTTTTGTCAGTCTGGTCTACACTGTCTGCCATAAGTGATGAATTGTAAAGGTAACGATTAGCTGTAACTACTAGTTACTCCTGACAAAAGGCTGAAGAGATTAACTAAGTCACAAAGCTTCAAATGTATCAGCCTCAGTGTAACTTTATCATAAATTTGAAACCTAGAGACAAGCTTGTGGCAAAGTCTCTCTCACTTCCATACATAAGTGATAGGACTGTCTGTGAAAGAACATATGGATTGTGAAAATATTAGCTATGTGAATAAATATGCATATTTAAGTGCTGGAAGAATCACAGCGTAGTCCAATTCCCACAAAAAATTCTCTCTTTAAAGAATGAATCATCAGCTTCTCTGTGTCATGATGGAATTAATGCTTAAACTGATGAACTGATATTCATTCATCATTCATTTTATAAATACTTGAAAAAAAACAAACATCAAAGTACACCAAACATCAAAGTACACCTATAAGATAAAGCATAAGGCATCCACCATTCTAGCCAAGTTCCTTTTTCCTTGCATATATGTACATATGCTAATAACTGCAATAAATCACGTATGTCAGGGTATACCTAAATAATGCATATTTTCCTCATTGCGCAGTTTCAGGAAAGGTTTTTTTTTGGTAAATGTAAAGCACAGGAGTTTGGACCCAGCTCAATCTATGCATGCCTGTGTGATCACGACTAGGTTTTCCCACAGGAAGGGGGTAATCAGATCTTCTAGTCTTCTGATATTTCCATTCTAGAGGCTAGATCCTGGTCCTGGTTGCATGGGGCTAAATGAGGAATGCTGACACCAAAATAATAAAATGCCTTGGGTTCTGTCAGGTTGGCCAGGAATGTTTTGGGGTTGGTTGCATAGTTTCACTCCATATCACAGAACAACGAAGACCCTTAAAATATATTGATTATACATTTAGAGCGCAACCTCAAAATAGGCAGAATCTCAATGATCAGGCCAGTCATCTGGAAGATTAACTCAAAGTTTTAGCTCCTCTAAATTACTTCTCTAATATGAGGAACATTCATGACATATAACATGAAGTAATCCCAACAGGCAAGTGTCCTGCTTTTCAGAGCACAGTTGGTTATTTAAACCTGAGCAAGTATCTAGCAAGAAAATTTTGACTTAACCATCTTAACCATCTAGTTTCTCTGTTCCTTCTTGATGCATACTGTATCTGATAAAGCTTTCGTCCTTCCTTCATGGAAACCCACACATTTCTAACCAAAACCCAACCTTTATAGTATAAATAAAATTAATCAGATAATTTAGCCAGAAGACTAGAACAAGTACATCTTTACTATAGATAGTAGTTCCAAATGATCAGATTCTCTGAAGAGAGTTCTTCAGAATTAATATCCAGAGCTTTGGACAGACTTTGATAGATTGAATGCAATTTAAAGAGTACAAAGACATACTCGAAGTGATAAATAGAGTGAATCAATAATGCAATGAAATATTCAAACATCAATCTGAAAGTTATGCTGATAATCTTCATTAAGACAAACAAACACTGAAACCCATATTCACACCTTTCTTAGTCAAAAACGTAACTGAAATCAGAAGTTCAGAAAACAACAGTTTGTCAATGGTTTTCTGAAGTAAAGGTAACAGCTTGTTGAAACCTGAATAAAACTCAATGTGAAGCTGGGTTGTCCCATAGGGAACTTCAGGACAGTTGTGGCAATGATATTTTCTTGTTCTCAAACTATGTTTCGTCACCATACACATTACAGAATCAGCCCACATTAAGAGTCATCTCCAGCCAAAACGGAGACCCCAGCAGTGGAGACAGCTTTTTCCATTCAGCACCTGAGCTCAGGCTCAGACTGTAGTTTGCATGAAAAGTATGGATCTGGCACAGGAGCAGCCAAGGGAGGATGCCACCTCCCCGAACCTTAGCTAATATTGTAAGCTCTGTGCTTGCCAAGATGGTCTGGAGCCTGGTCAGCAGCCAGGAGAGTACCATGTGTACAGGAGTCTTGGCCTTCAGTTCTTGTTTCACTCCTGGGTGTAGGGCTACCCAGTTTCCTAGGATTTTCAGACACTTCAAAGCAGTATTCAGCCTCCTGAAGACAGCACGATATAATCCCCTCTCATAATAGATTTGGAGGCCTGTCAGCTTCCTGTAAACCCATTCTCACTGTGATTGCATGTAATTTAAGGGCAAAGGAAGACAGGAAAACCTATAGCTCCCATAGAGCTTATAAAAACAATGGGAAGTTTCTTTTTCCTTACAATTTAACACCTCTATAAAGCATAGTCCAGTCAAGAGTCAAGTGTATCCCCAGGAGTGTTTGCAAATATATGGGTAGATATTTATGAAGTCAGGGACTGTCCCAGGTAAGTCAAATGAGATTCCTTTATTAGCTAACCTAAATAAAGATGCATAAAGGTTATCCTTGAGGGGAACTGCACTCAGCATTGCTTACGCAAGAGTCCAGTTTAGGAGTCAGATTTTGCTTTCCTCTTATTACCACCTTCTGAAAAGACAGTGAATGTAACATTTCAAGGTTGGAGAACACAGCATTATTGTTCAAGCCAAGTCTGAATTTTTGCCATCAGAGCCATAATCTGATAAGCCTCCTCTTTTTTTCTGAGA
The DNA here is from genome assembly GCF_001431845.1 of Calidris pugnax. Taxonomy (NCBI): domain Eukaryota; kingdom Metazoa; phylum Chordata; class Aves; order Charadriiformes; family Scolopacidae; genus Calidris; species Calidris pugnax. The sequence continues at coordinate 19,199,218 of NW_015094510.1, forward strand.
ACAGTAGCATTAAAGACATGAAAATGGTCATTTTCAAAGCAAGCGAAGTGATGAATATGTGTCTTCCAAACTGCTTTTGTTCCAATGACAATATTGCAGCTTTATTTTTCATTATCAAAAGCCTGTTCCTCATTTCTGGAAGACTGTGTTTGTGTCAAATAGATTTCTTAAACATTTTTTTTTTCAAATTTAATACCTCATAAAATCCCAACTTGCAGATGGCAGTGAGAATGGGGAATTGCTAGGAGATTGTGTTTTCTTGGATTAAAGTTAAGTTTTTCTTTCCTAACATTATTCTGAATTTTCACTCAGACTACTAGCTCACAGTTCCAAATTCATCATATGACCTCTTGGAAAGTACGGAGTGCTAAAGGATAATATTATATTCTGAGTCTTCTCCCTTTCTCCTCCAGAAAGAACTACAAGTGGTTCAAAACCATCCTGAACTTCCCACAGAGATGACTCCATATGCTGATCATGTGGTGACTCCATATATTTACTTGTAGATCTGGCAGAAGTGAAGCATTTAGCCGAGTCTAAACATCATCATGCTACTTTATGGTTTTACTGGAAAGCTTAAATTGGAAAAAACAGTGATTTGGAGCTTATTCTACAGTATGGTATTTCAAAGTTTTCTGGAGGTGTCAGTACAGTCGGTTTGAAGACACTTTTTTTCACTGTACTTGTTTATAGTGAACAAGTTCACCTTATTTTCATCTTTCATGCATTCGGAAGAAAGACTTGAATTAAAAATCTCTTTGGCCATTTCCTTGAAAAGGACACATATCTTGGAAAGATCTTTGTGCTACAGAGAAATGAATAAAGAACATAGAAGATTAGGCCAAATGAGCAGGTGAAACTTTTTCTTTAAGTACTTAGCAAATAAGGAAATATCCAGTTGAAATATTCCTCCTTGTTCATTCACGCAGGCCTCCTGGCAGCTTTGCTCAATATATAGGGTTGAAAGCCTTCCCGAAGAAGCTGTGGATGCTCCATCATTGGAGAAGCTCAAGATCAAGTTGGATGGGGCTTTGAGGAACCTCATCTAGTTGAAGATGTCCCTGCCCACATTCCTGCAGGAACATTCTATGATTCTAGGTTTCTATAGTTTATTGAAGTCTACTGAATGCTTCATTCAGTCCTGAGATTGAAGCCTGAGGTATTTGAGTAGAAGAAACTCTCTCGATATAGGAACTCTCCCAATTTTACTTTCAGGGCAAGAGCTACAACTTCCCATTGTTGTCACAGCACATTTTGTTTGGCTGAAAGGGCAAATTAACTGTGAATTTTAAATCTACATTTGTACTTAAACTGCTTTTCCCCCCCCGAAACACACACATAGGTTTTTAGCATATATTTGTTCATGGGAATTAACCCAAAACATATCTTCAAGCTGTAGAAGTTCACAAGAAGTCCAGGCAAAAAATATGAAAGAATAGACTAACAAGTCAGAAATCTATTCTTGTATTTTAACCTAACCAGGGACTCTGTGATCAAATTGGATGAGCCAAACATTCTAATTTTGTTTTTATTATAAAACATGGAAAGAAGACTCTCTGGCTATGCTGGATTGTTGAATAACATTACATTCCCTTCATCTTGCTCCTGCAACATAAAAGACCTGGCTGGATTTACCATCTCAGCAATACTATAACTTTTTAATAGCTCTGTGAATTCCTCTTACCAAGCTGTCCTTATATGTCCTGTGATCTGCTGCATCCTTCTTTAACAGTGACTCAGCATTTCAGGGCTAATGCAGTCACTAGATAAGAATAATTAACTGAAGATTGTTTAACTTAATGTTAATTTTACCTAACTATTCATCTCAAAGTAAGTATGTGGACTAACTAATAATTTAGGCTCCTTCTGTAAGCATCAGAGAGAGATCTTCTAGAATATAACTTCACTCCCCCTGAAATAAGTGCCAATAACAAGCGGAAAGAACTGTTTCCTGGATGTACTTTTTCCTATTGAGCAGTGCAAGAGCATAAATATTTACCTTAGACTGGAATTTAACATTTAGAGTAGATTTTAGGATAAAGCCTAATAAGGTTATCTCTACCCTGACTAGAGAGAGAAAAAAAATCAATTTGTTTTCTATAATTGCACGGTAAAAACACCCAACATCTAAAATGTCTTGCCTTGGCCACTCCCTCCAGTAAATTAGGAGACTAGTTGAACAGTTAATCTAATTAACTTTAACAATACTTAGGTACTTACCATCCAGAAAATGACACAATAAGAATTTTCTGTCATTTGCTATAGAATTAAGTAACTGTAAATCATCATACGTGGCAACATGTCTTAGATGCATAAGGAATCCACACTGGATAAGAGCATCGTACTCTCACTAATGTCTGGTCTTGAAGCTTAGGTCCACTTTCTCTCCAACCATAGGAACTAAGGAAATGAAGACAGGCACTTCAATGGTTGCATAATAAAATGCAGGTGGTGTTTGTTTTATGTAGAGATTTACTGGATGGAGCACCAGGCACACCTCACATCTGGAAGCAGATGTGCACTTGAGTGTGCGGTTTCTTCCACAAGCACAACAGCTGCCTCTTCTCTACCGATATCCTCACCAGTATCAATGAAAGTCCTTAACCTATTAACGTTTGGGAGGATTAAAAAAAATAGAGCAATGGTCTCTTGCTACAGATGAAAAGGATGAAAATTTCAATTCACAACATCTCCTGGAAGTCCAGCCTTCAAGTAGCTCCTATAATATTGTATGGATTGTGTGCAGTTTATAGAACTTTACTTTGGGACTATTGTTTGTGGTCTGGATTTGTTGTCCTATTTTTCATTTTCAAGAGTGTCCTTCAAGATTACGGTGGGAAAACACAATGGACCTTATCTGTAAATTGTGTTGGGGTAGGGGGGAAGAAAGTGCCATTTGTCATAATTAAGCATGGGGAAAAATTAATTCCCTTTAGCAAGGCACTGAGATTAACTATATATTCAATAAGAACAATCTCCTCCAAAGTAAAATTATATTTACCCCTTCTGGAGAATTTTGCAGGCTGAAATGTTAGAAAAAGAACTGTCTGGCAAGCACATCTTCAGAAAAGACAACAGTGCCAGACAGAAACACACCTTGTTCTGATCTCTCTGATGTGGATCTTGTTTGAGAAAGATTTGGGTAATTAGGTAATTAGTCTGACATGTATATATATATATATACACATATATATAAAAGTAAGTAAGCCTACATGATGTCAATAGTAACACAACCCCCATAATTACATATGGACTGAAAGTGATTAAATAAAGAGTAAAATGAAAGGTGCCCTTGCTAGAGAATACAAACTAGAAAACTGCCTCCCAACTACAGAAGTTTGAAAGGTCAAAGTGGAACTACTTAAGTATTCTATTTTTAAGTATACACCTCGGTACCTCATCAAATGAAGATAGAAAAAATGAAAAATCAAATAGTAGATCCAAATGCAAGAGGGACTGCTGACAACAGAACAGTTTGCGGAAAGTATAAGATATTTATACTGAGAAAGGAAAGAAGTTTTGAAAGTTGAATGACTGCAATAGGCTGTGGCTTTGATTTTCCCAGATGTTTTTAGGTTTTATTTTAGATATCAGAGTATGACTTTATGATTTAAAAGACATAAAACCTGTGTACCAGAGTTGCAGTGGTAGTTCAACAGGCAAGACTATGTGATCCTCAGCTGTACGCTGAACTTGGGACTTCTGTGCTCTGAGCTTTGTGTGGCTGAGCATTTGACCACATTTATTTGGAGTTTTGCCTTCTCCCAGAGCTGTAAGCAATCTCTCACCTGCCTCACTTAAGATGATGTGAACTCACCCTCACAACTGCTTCATTTAATCAAAGAAACCTCCAGAGAAATCTCATCTATCAGCGAGTCATTTAGGAAGTTTTATGTATGAGGATTTAATTTTTTACTGGTTTTGACTTCCTGGAAAATATAGAGAATAGCTTTCAATCAGGCTAATGTTATAATTGTTCCCTGATCATTTTCTCCCAAAACTTAGAAAAGCTGCCAGCTTTCCCAAAGGGTTAAGAGTCAGTAAAAAGACCGAGCTTAGACATGAATGGAGTATGGCAGCTTTATTTGTTCAGACTTAAGAAATTACAGATTCTTGAATGTTGCTATTTGTTTGAGTTGTACATAACAATAATGATGTTTCAGCCTATTCAAGTAGATTCAGCAGATCATACAAAATACTGTGTTACCTGTAAGTTTCTGTGCTTCATGGCAGGTTTTGTAAGCTTACGGTGACACAGACAGACCCTGCAAACTCCCAGGGAATACCCTTCTCATAACTGAAAAAAAGCTACACTGTCTTAAAAAAATCGCTTTTTGGGAAGCAGTTAATGTATATATAGTAATTGCTACAGTGAGATCAACAATATATATTCTCATTTCTGTTTCTTACAAGTGCAGTGCATGTAGAGGAATTCCAGGAAATTCAACGAAGTAAATGCGAAAATTGATAAATATTAATCATTCTCTAACTACCTCATTGCAGACCAAGCAAATTGTTCTGCAAAAACTGGCCAGGTTATTCCTTTGAAAAAACAATATCTTAATTTTTCTTACAAAAAGAAACAAAAATTGTCTTCCTTTTTTAAATAAGTACAAGATTTTCTTTTAAAACTGTACATTTACAGACTAGCCAAACTTCAAAAAGAAAAAGAAAAAAGATTAAAAAGAAAAAAATAAAAAGAAAGGCTTTAATGATAACAGATTGTTACTGAACAACAGGAAGAGTTACATTTAATTGTAGAGTTATGAAGTGGCTACAGAAACACTGCACCAATGATGGAAACAAATATCTACTATGTAGTGATGTATGAAAGAAAGGAGGTATCCATCAAGGTAAGCAATCAGTAAATATCACAGTGTTTCACAGTAGTCATGAACTATCTAAACCAAATTATTTGATCATTACAAATTAATTGCTGTGTTCTTTTTGCCACTGGATGCAGTTTGCATTCATTTGGCACAGAACAGAAAAGTGGGGGGGTTTGCTGCCATCTTCCAAAAAAACTCAATCGCAAACCAAAGCAAAAACCCTGTCAGTAACAAAACCTTCATATTCTTGTTGAGCCCAATGGAGAAGCAGTGTTTTATTTTTTTCTGTAATTAAAAAAATTCATGGAGTAACTGTAAATAAAACCTTTACTGAAATGTTAAGTTTTAAATGTTATCTCTTAACTATGGCATCTGTGACAAGAAAAAGCAGAAGAGAAATAGAAATTGAATGGGAGCTATGAGAATATATAGTTTATAAATGTTTGTAAGAGTGCAAATGCAAAAAAAAAAATCAGTTCCTTAAAATAGTCATAAAGAACGTTTCTAGCTTACTGTTCAGCATATGGAAATTCTCATTACTGCTGCATTAGCATACAAAGTTTTTAACTTCCTATTCTAAACAGTATTGTTATGTTGAAAAATAAATGTGTTTTTTTTTTATTTTCAGATATGGCTACAACCACCAGTCAGTGAAGAGATTGATACAGGGCCAGCTTTTCTCAAAATGATGTGAAAAGTAAATTCTAACCCCACCATGAGTCTGCAAACCTTCCTCTGTGCACACTCCTCCTTCACGTCCCTACTGTCTGACTCTTTCTTCAGCCCACATGGCCATTATTTTGTCCAGGCATACTCAGGCTCTTTACATGTTCTCAGCCCATTTTTGGTGACTGAGCATAATGACAGAAAATGATCCCCCCAAGGCACAACTGGTGGTGCAATCACCCTTCACAGGGGTTTGGGTTTCCCAGCAAAAGCACCATTCTCTGCAGTCTCTGTAGGAAGAGGAGCAGGGGAAGCAGGAGGCAAAGGGGTTGAGGGCAAAACCGCTAAATTAAGTTATTGTCTGTTCCTTGCAATACCAGTTGTCATCACTTTGGGACATCAGGATCTTCATCCAACTCTCACTACTGAAGACAGCCCATCCCTTCAATAGGAATTGAAAACCAAGACAGAAAGAAGGAAGAAAGAGTTCAAATCAGAGCAAAAATATGCCAACTGGAAGTTGCAGAATAAATTTATCTATTCATTTATGCAGCCATTTTTGTATTTTGTTCATATAATGAGAATGAGTTTAAACAATTGAATCTTCTATAGACAAGTACATAGTGTTCCTAAGAATGTAATCATATACTTGTTCATCTGGAATAAATGAAGAACATATTGATTTGATAATGTCTATTCTCCAAAGGAAAATATAAATTGAATTTTGTGATGTTAATCAGATAAGAACATGCATGAAAATCTTAAATTGTTCCTAATATCTGTAACAGAATAAACTCCAAAGAAAAAGAAAAAATGGTTTAGTCAGTAGAAAATAAGAAAATAGCATTTATTAGGAAAACATATTCTCTCATAGTCTGTCAAGATGGTAAATGCTGGAAATGCTTTTTAAGCTTCTGCCACCTTTCTACACTACTCAGTCTTTAGGACTGAGTTCTGATTCTTACTAGCTATAAATCAGTATATCTCCAGTACAGGAGAACAAATTGAGTAGAAAGAAAAGAGCTTAAAGAAGAGAGAACAGTTCCAGAATGCTTCATGTATGTGGAAGCAGGAATCCTATGTAGACCCTTGTCTACAATGGGAACCTAAATAATTAGAGTAAAAACCTGAATTTTATACATTAAAAGTTGGGAAAGTGAATCCCATTTTTTGTGGGTGCATAATCTATTTCATATGGACGTGATTACAGTTAGATCCTCAAGGTATGCGCACCCATAATACTGTTATTCAGACGGCAGACAATAGTAATACTGCTAATAATATGAATATGAATATGAATATTAATAAGAATACTAATAATTTATTCTATGTTTACAAAGTCAGAGAAAAATACTGACTGTTAAGAATAAGGTTTGTGAAACATGATAGCATGTTTTTATTGTATCTTCACTTCCTCTAAAACTGAAAGATTGATCAACAGTCTCAGCGTTACTGCAGAAAAGTACTAGTTATCAGAAAAAATTTAGGACAAAATTCCAGGGAAATTTGCTTTCATTATTTCCACAGAAATTCAAGTGCATTTGTTACAACAGAAAACTGTGACAAAGTTGGTATCAGAGTAAAATATTTTGCTTTCACAAAACCTTACCAGGTATAAAGTATTTCCAGTCTTTTATGCTTGCTTTTTTATTTTATTTTTTATTTCTATTTAAATTCAATTTCACAAGCTCTGCGAGTTTGCTGGAATAGAAATAAATTTATAAACTGAAATCCTGAATTTGAATGGACAATGCCATTCTGTATTCTGAATTCTAAATTCTGTATTCTATTCTGTATTCTGAATGCCAATAAAAGTCTTAAGAAAAATGGGATCAGCTGCTTAATTTTATTTAAGTATCAGAAATAACATATATTTAAAGTATATTGTCACGTGATAAAAGTAGTTTCATGGCATTAGACATAATATAAAGAATTGTTGATTTTTTTCCTCCAGATATTTATGATTTATGTAAATACATCACATGCTGAGTCAATCCTTGTAATCTCTTGAGTTCAGCTATTTTAAATGTTATGGAGAAAGTTGGTGGTTCAACAGCTGACGTATTTATGATGCTGCAAGCCCTTCATTGTACGTCAGATCAAATACTGAGACCAAAAACAATCAATCAGAGACTTTCCTGTTGTGTATCAAAGGATGCGAAGAAAAGCAGGATGAAGGAAGAAGCTGCAATGTACTTCTAAAGAAACACAACAGGGTAAAGCCTTTCTTTGTCCCCCTTTCATGGCAGAAAGATGAGCAGCTCCACCACGTACCAGAAGATAACCCACTGCTGTTCAGGGCAAGGGACACCTGGGGAGAAGGCTGTCTGTGGTTCCTGTGCAGAGGTGGCTCTCCACTGGCTGGCACATTTAAGCACTGTTTCACTTTTAAAAGCCGATATTCATTCACTGAAAAAAAAGAAAATTGGGAAAAAAATAGTTATTGTATGGTTGACAGACTTAAGTCTTCAGTCCTTTTGTTCCCATCAGCCTTGATAGAGGCTTGAAGGTTGAACTCTTCACGTTCAGTCTCTTCTCAAGCACACACAATAATAGAAGGGTATGTCTTATCTAAATTCACTACTGAAAGTTAAACATCTCCTCTACAATAGCAGTTTTATGTGACTCACTTAAAGTACACTTCAAACATTTAGCTAGCACAAGCTGTTTGAGATTAATTTCACCTGATGTTCATGGAAATTATACAGAATTTCTTAATTAAAGAACTGAAAGAGTATTTGACTGATCCTATCAATTCATCCATTAATTATTAATTAATTTTCTAAGTACACTTAAATACTTTTTAAATTCCTATTTAAAAGCCTCATTAAAAATAAATTTTAGGTGTTTGATGAAGGTATGATTAGAACTGTCTTAGAAAATGTCAGACTCTTATTCCTTAGAGACTTTTATACTCTGTATTTGTCTGCCCTGAATGACATCAGTATAATAGTTTGAACTGCCAAACAGTATTCTAAGAAATTCCATGTTTCCAATTTTCCATCTGCATTCAGGTCAGTTCAGATATAAGACATATTTATAATAGACACAGCTTTCTAAGACAACTGGAATTTAATCAAATGGTAATCTTACTGCATTTCTTAATTAAGAAAAATTTTTTGAGTAAGGGCACTGTATCACAGACTTTTTTTACACTTGCCACCTGTTATTTTTCGAGTGTATCATCTAAGTTTTTGGCTCTGTACTAAATAGAAGGAGGCCAAACAGAATTAACACTGAATAGACTGTAAGTCTACTGTCCTTTGGTGATCAACCCTGCCTCAGACAAAAATACAGTCTACACTTTATTGCCCTGCATTGACAACTCAGTCAGAGGACATAATTCACTGTCTTAGCAAGGTTACAGTTCCTGAATTGATAATCAGAAGTGTGGCTTTTGACAAATCTCTGTCAAGTTCTTAATGGGTAAGAGAAAAATGTCCCTGCCTGACGGCATGTGCAGTCAAGATCAAAGCCTATAGTGGTATTCTTCTCACTCTAAAGTGATCCCATAATACATTTCATTAGGAATGGATCCACTGCCCCTTACAGTCTTCATATTTCTTCTCAATAGAAGTATTACTTCTACTGAAAATCATTTTCAGATCACAACAGCGGAGCTGTGTGTCTGCGTGTGTGTATAAACTTGTATAGGTGTGGGTGCTAATAAGTAGCTGCCGTGCATTCAATGTAGTAATTCACAATGGTTTGAAAGGAAATTGAAAGAACCTAGATGGCTTGTAACGCTGGATATGGCATCCAGGTTGTCTGAATGTGATGAAAAACAACAGATTTCCAAATGCATTAGACCAGCATTCATAATCAAAATCATGAGGAAACTGGAGGGGAGGGGGGGGTATCCTTATTTTGTCAGCTTTATAAAAGGAGTCACACAGAAAATACTCAGATCTCCAACATCACCCTCACCCAGGTGTGCACTCATTTGTACATCTCAATGATTAAAATGGTGCCACCAGATCTTACAGAGAGGAACACACATTTGTACTGCAAAGGCAGTCCATGAGCTAAAAAGAGAAAGATCATTCCCATTTGTGAAAGATGTATTCTGCTACATTTTATGAGGAAAGTTCCCAAAGGTACTTAAGCCTGTTGGGTCTATTTCCATATTTCTCATGCTTAGCTGTAGACGGGAGGGAGTCCTACTCCAGGCTGATAAGTGATTGGCAGCTTAAAAAGGTGTGTCTCGTTCCCCTTGGCCAAAAGGACCACAAGGGCCACAAGGATGGAGGGGAGGAATCAGAAAAGAGGATCCCTCAGGCCCTGAGAGGGGTTCCAAAGAAGCCTTCTCCTCTCAAATATAAATAAATCAAATAAACATGTGGCTTTGGCATCTGTGTGATGCTTTCCTGAAGTCTAAATTGCAGGTCCAACTGATGACTCTATGTTGAAATGAGTCACCACTATTCACTGAAACACCATCCAAAGTTCTTGGAATGTGACTAGAAGCAGGGATCAGCACTTTTGGATGGTGCTACTTATGACAAGAATTTGGAAACAGTCTGCATCCAGATAGTTAGAACTTGAATCAAACAGTACATTATTTACTTTTATTGCTGCCTGACAATGTCTGTTTCTTGAGAATCAACTATGAAGTTTATTAGAATCAGCTTCAGTCAGAAAGATGCTGCAGAACAAAATACCTCATAGAATAAAAATGTTTGTATTAGCAAGAATTTTCTTAGGTTATTCATAAGACCTGCAAAATATCTTTAGATACAAGAGATAAAGAAGGTAATGCCTACTCACTCTTCACTAATGCTAAAACTTTTTTGTTCTAGACATTAGGACTAAAAGGTGATTAACATAGCACTTCATACTTCTAAAATAATTAATTTTTCCTTTTAGTCGGAGACATTGGTCATAGTCATAAAAAGCCCTTACTCAGTAAAAATCGTAGCATAAACAATTTTAGGTAGTTGTGTTGAGTTAATCATATACACAAGACAAGACCTGTAGTTGAGATTTATAAAAAAAGACTGGTTTTATTAAACCGATTGATATGTTCTGGGGATAAAAGACCGGGTTTCAGATTCACTAGTTCTTCTTCACGTTAGGACCCCAAATCATAGAATCATAGAATCATACAATGGTCAAAGTTGGAAGGGAGCTTAAAGATCATCGAGTTCCACCCTGACCTGGGCAGGAACACCTCCCATTAGACCAGGTTGCTCAAAGCCCCATCCAGCCTGTACTAGTTATCGGCTAATTCCACAAATGGTCTCAAAACATCAGTGAGTTTATCTATACAAGGGATCTGTGTACCAAAGACAACATGAATTTACAATACATTTATTAGTCTCTATTTGCATATTACGATTTGGATTCATTTTCCATACTTTAGCCACCTAAAAATTAGGTAATTACATGCAGTGGGGGGAAGAATCTCCTCTGCATGTAGGATGTGCAACTTTTTTCTAAAGAAATGAAAAGGATCCCCATTTTGTTCTAAGCAGTGGAAATGGCATCGTCACCTACCTTTTACGACAGTGCATTGTGTAGCACAGCCAGTGAGGAAGAGAAAGACTTGGATTTAACACCCTTCTCAGTCTCTCTTACAGCCCAGAATAAAGTCTACTCACCCAGATTATGGTTCAGATGGAGAAAAATTGAATGGTCCAGAAATTGTCTGCCCCTTACTTAACAGTGTTCCACAGTATGGGAAATATTGCAGCAAAAGCAAGGGAGGGAGCATAGCCCTCAGTGTTTGAACGCTCTTCAGAGAGAAAATAATTCTGCTAATTTCTCTTAAAACAACTCAGTGACAGTTCAGTACTTTCTCACTGGAGCAGGGTTGGGACCAGAGGTGTTTCTTCTTCCAGAAAGCCATGTTCAACTTAACGCTTTTTTTCTCTCCTTTTCCCTAGCACCAAAGTTACTTTCCATTATTTCTCTTGCACAATGGCGTATACCTTCATCAGGAGGAGGAATGAATGCCAAAAAGGTGTAATAGATTGCTGCCTTGAACTACCTTTTGTTCCATGGCACTGTGGTCTTAAATCCTCTGAGACAAAGGCAAAGTCCATCTCCTCACCACTGCTGAACCACCCAAACACACAGGAACTGAACTGAGAGATATCATTTCTCTTCTTACAGTATTATATTTTGAAAGAAAAAGTGATATCTTCCATTGCTTATTTATCTTTTGACAGCATTTGAAAGAGAATACTTAGATGACAAACCTGACTGAAAGGAGGGGTTTGGCATCTGTGTAAATAAGTGTCCTAAACCCCAGAGAACACACCCATTACCAGCCTTACTACCAGCTGCTTGCTCAGCAAGCTGGTTTTTGTGGATCCCAGTCTCAGATGTAATAAGCCTCCTTATGTATCCTGCAGGGAGTCGCAAAGCTGAGGTAAAGGCTGCAAATTCTGCACAACATTTTGATTCCTAATGGTTAGAGGCAATGGAGCAGTTTAACATATATCTCCTCCTGGTGCTTGGTCTAAATTGCCAATACGAGGCAATTTCTGGAGCTTCGTTCTAAAAATTTTCTTTATAGAAACTTCTAGATCAAAGCAATTTCCAGTAAGGGATAGTTAGCACTAAAATAATCAGACTCATTCTTCTTACCCATCTATAAACATTTATAATATTTATTTAGGTACAGTTTACAGAAAATATCTTTTCTTACTGGTAAAAACTATATACTTAAGTTATGGCATTAAAAAAGGGTTCTACAGAGTAAGCAATGGATGTTGAGATGTTTCTATAGAACAACAGCAGCACATATCCATTCAAATATTTGAAACTTTACAGTCTTCAAAGGTCCTTGGCAAATCTCTTCTGCTGAGTCCTGTTGGGTTGATTTGAAATCTTACCCTGCACAATTGTGACATGGTATTTATTACCTGCCCCACAGTAGCAGTCTATTACTTGTTCAGGGCAGTGAACTAGGGTGGCTGAAGCAAGGAGTCCCACCTCACCCTGGGACAAGGCAGTAACCTCCGGGAAGACAAAGAGCATGCCAGGGAGAAGAATGCTACCATGTTTCAGGTAACTCCAGGAAGACTAGGGAGAGAGACTGCTATTAGCCAACAGAGGAGGGGAAAACAGAAAACAGTGCCAAAAAACACATTTTGATAACTTGCTATGTTTTTTTTGGATTACAGAGCTGCATCAGCCAAGAGAGGAGAGGAGACCTGGAATCTCTACCAGCTCTGATATCCTGTCTTAGTTTGTGATGAGGTGTAGTAAATCGAAGAGATTAACGAAGACAAAGAGGGCACCAGCTAAAGAACAGATCAGCCAGGAGGAAACAACCTTCTCTTCAGTTCCAGCTAAAATCCTTAGCTACTTGGTCCTGGAGAAGAAAAATAGATTTTTCCATTTCATTTAGTAGAATAACTTCTTTTATTATTATTAATTCAAGTTTTGAAAGACTGACAAGGTGTCAAAGCAAGTCATTGTAAAAGATAAAACACAGATGTTAAATCTTTGCCTGCGTGCATGCTTAAAACAGTACACATCATGTGTTAAATATCTTGATAAATAGAAGTATTTTAACTGGAACTTGTTTTTTTATATAACAAAGTTTTTATTAGATATAGATGCCTTTTCAGTTCATTTCATTAGTAACTTAAGCTTCTCAGTTGTATGTATATCAAAAATGTGCCCCAGCATTCCTCCTGGGCCATTCTTTCTCTTTATTTATCTTGCTTTTAAAAGCCTTTTTTGGCACTCTTTCTCCTACATTTAGGATATTTTGTGAATAACATTTTACATTGAAGGGCTGGGTCATTATAATGCTTTGTTTGCACAGCCAAGGGGCTTGGGACAATGGTAACAGGATAATTCATACCAGCTTTCACCTGGAAATATGTTTAAATTCATTAATAGCTCCATTCATTTTGCTGGGGTTAGTTGCCTGCTTAAAACTGAGCACATTGCTGGATTAGGGTCAAAGTGCTCAGGAAGGGTTTTTTTTTGTATACAATAGCCATATAATTTGACTAACTAAAGGACAAATTGGAGAACAGAAAGAGCAGAAACACAATACAGGGGGACAAAAAGCAAAAAGTCAGATTTTGTGTTGAATTATCAAACCTGTTCTCCATAAATTATCCAAAAGGGGTTTCTAGCAAAAAAACTGGTTTTCTAACCAGTTCCGAGTGAGAGGCTGGGAACTAGAAAATGGCTAAAACACAGGAACAAAAGAACTATTCAATTTTGGTGTGCATTTTTTTTCCTAACTTCATGTTGGACTTCCAGTAAAACTGAAGAAAAGTAACAAATATATATAAAAGAGTTTTCTGATGTGGCAGGGGAACAAAGAGAGAGATGGTGCAGGGTGCTTTCTGGATCTCAATACGAAAGGCCCAACAAATGGCTTAATAAAACAACAGTTTTAATAAGATAAAAAAAATCTGGAGGAAAAGGAGTATAGATAGTGAGTAAACTTTCAAACCATTCAGATGCTGGGAATCCCACATTTGTGGAGCACTGAGCAGACTTTGGGGGGATTTTCCCACAGCACACTGCACAGACTTCCTCCACACAGAGTTTCCTCCTCCCTCCCATGCCACAGTGCACTTTATTTTGGGTAACAAACAGAATTGTATATCTTCTCTTGACAGGTTAGACTGTTACCACAACACCCACTTGTGCATGGTGCACACCCGCAGTTTCCCATACAGCTGACATACAGGCTGCTCAGGCTCTAAGTGCAATGCCCCATAGTGCAGACATAGCCTGTTCAAGATCACTAACTCCTCGAATAAAAAGTCATCTGTGAGGCTGCCAACATAAACATTTGAATCAGAAATGCTGGTATGAAAGTCAGATAGATAAACATTTAGATTCATTGCAGTACTAGGAAGAACTTCCTTGGAAGGAGATTTGAGCTACTGAAATACTCTTAAAGAAAAGCGGTAAAAAGATCCATAATTCAGCATGCTTGTTTGGACATGAAAATTTTGCAGAAAGTCCTATATCGACAAGAAGGTGCTAGAATAAAGAGCTTAAGGCCTGTCATCCATGCTTTCCATAACTTTTATGAAACCTCTAATGAGCACTGACTGTGATCTGCATGTTCTGTAAATAAACAAGAAGCTACAGTGCTGTCAGGCCACATGGGACTCTTGAAGAGATGAGTAAGTATTGAAGGGTTAAATTAAGTATTTGCAGAAGGCAATTTACTGTAGCTCTTCAAAATGTGCTCTCCATAGTTCCAGGTAAACTCTCATTGTGTTTATGCATACCCTGCAGCCACCTGCATCAAGAGTTTTCATCTCAGCTGTGGAGAGGGAGGTGCATGAGACCTCGTGACTCAGAAATGTGAGGGATTGGTGTTTTAACCCCAAGAATGGGCATTCTAGTTCCCAAAATAACTGTAAACTTTTCAAAGCTTGGTTTTACCTTTAGCTCACATGCAACCACCCTAAGGTTAATCTGCTCAAAGATTGGTGTGGTACAGATGCAAGCTGAGCAAATCTAAAATGGTATTATTAGACATTGGGGAACAGGCAGTCAACAAGTAAAATGTTTGGAACTACAGAAGCATGGGAACCCTTCTCATTATCTGGCTTTCATTTGGACCAAGTGATTAGGCACAAGTTAAAATCACTACATAGTTTCCGTTTTTGTCTTATGGCCTTTAAGTGACTGGCACTAAATCACAGCTAAAATGGGGTTGGAAGGGACCTCTGGAGATCATCTAGTCCAACCCCCCTGCCAAAGCAGGTCCACCTTGAGCAGGTTGCACAGGAACATGTCCAGGTGGGTTTTGAATGTCTCCAGACAGAGACTCTACCACCTCTCTGGCCAGCCTGTTCCAGTGCTCTGCCACTCTCAAGTAAAGAAGTTCCTGCGAAGTAAAGTTCCTTTCCAAAGTAAAGCTTCACCTATCTCTAGTAGGAATCTGCCAGCTTTTAGGAAGATCCCCTCAAAGTGTTTTCAACCATCAGAAAAGAAAAATAATGTCCCTGATGCGGCCACAAGGCTGGTAAATGCCATGGGTAGTGAAAATGAAAAAGATTTTAGGAAACCTTTTGTTCCTGTGTGAGAGGGAGCAAACCGATAAAAGATTTTTATGGAAAAAAAAAAAAATTGTTTCTGTGTTCAGAAGGAAGAGAAAAGCTGATGCCACTAGGTTTAGGGGAGATGACATTTCAAAGCAGGCATCATCACAAGTGGCAGCACCCAAGGAAATGATCTAAAACCTCTCTCAGCCCCAAAGTATCCAAAGTATACCTTGGGGAAAACAATCCACAGTACAAAGCAGCTTCCAGACTCTTTCATCTAATAAAAATCAGGGTACAAAAAAGCACAGGGTGAAGTTAATAATCTGTTAGTTTGTTTCATGATCTCCACATGTATTTACGTTCCCATGCTGTGAATGGAAAAACATCCAAAGTAAAAGTGGCCTGTGATGTCCCAGACTGCTCACTTGCAGTTAATTCTCCCTCAGGACACAGTGGTTTTATTTGTTGATTTTAAAATGCACATGATCTGGAGGAAAGAAAAACAGGAAGGAATCAAAAAACCCCCACAATGACATGTGGTTGCAATGTTCTGAATTTTTTTCATCTGTCATAAACATCTCCAAATAGACCTGTATGTATCTACGGGTGTCTTTTATAAAATTTTACAAAGAATGAAATGCAAACTTTGCTATAACATCTTCTAAAATCTTACCTGCTCTTTCATCTTGTTGAAAATGCTTAGAAAATAGCTTTTTTTTCAACTTACTTTCCTAAGTAAAAATGGATTATATCATGTCTTTCTATATGTATGAACCTCACAAATAATTTCTGAATACATTGGCCCAGTTCAACCAGATTTGACAGAGATAGACATCTCAAAGGTATAAAGTTTATGCATATTTCATGAGCAGAGACAGCCTGGTACACCTAAAGGAGAACACAAATACCCTCAGTGAAGTAAAGACAGCAGCATGAATACACCATTTTTTATACAACGAAGAGTCTAAGGAGGAGGGAGGTGCTTTGAACACTCTAAGTGCAGGAAAAGCCTCGTTGGAAGTCAGAAAAACCAAACACACCATTAAAAATATATATATATATAAAAAAATCTGTAAGCAACTAGATTTCATTAGTTTCACTGTGAAGAGGTGCACAGGGGAGACTTGAGAGAAATCCGTGACCTACATCTAAAAGCATCCTACCAGCTAAACACAAAGCTCCTGTAATGGATCTGTGAACCAAACTCTATCCTCCTGCAAGGGATATCGAAATTGAGATATCAAGCCTTCACAAACATTGCTCACTGAAAGCTGTGCTTTAGTGAGTGTAAGCAGGAATCTATTTCCATTATCACCCATATTCCATCATCTCACCACACATCCTGCAGCCCAGTCATCTGGAACTTGCCTTATATTCAAACCCAGCATCACTGCCATAGAGCAAATGCTGAGAAGGTGCAGGAGGCAAAAGCCACCACCTTCCTTCACAGGGAAGTCTGTCATCAAAGGTCATCTGCTCCACCTGCTCCATCAGCACTGCAGAACCTGTCTCTGCAGCCATGCAAAATACCTTACATCTCTTACAGACCTGTCAAGAAATATTTGCAGCGCATACACATCGGCATGAGATGTATATAGTGTGGCATAGATATAAACTGCTGGCGATCTATTTGAAAATGTTATATTTGATGTGAAATTGCATTCAATACCTTTATGATTAATAAATATTATATAAATGTAAGATATTCTGGGGCAAAACACATCACTGGTGTGTTTTTATTTTAGCACCTAGACTCACATCCATGTGCCTAAAAATTCTTTTTATTTCCATAAACATTACCCTGTTAAAGCTGGATCTTGGTGTTAGTGCATTTATTCCACCCTAGTCTTCTTCCATTCTTATTTTATTATTACACATTCTATGGAAAAAGTTATTTAACTTTATGTTATTTTATGAGTCACAATAAATGTTAAATCCAGTAAACTGATTTTCACACCTATGGAAGATTCCACTCTAGTCAATATCTTAAAAAGAAATACTTTGACTAAAACTGAAGTGAAAAATTTACCTTTAGTGCACAGCTCTTTTAGAAAATCAGTGAATAAAAAAAGAAAACTGGGAATATTCTCCCTAAATTTTTTTTGCAACAAATTACGTTGTCTAAATTAAACATGACAGTAAAATTAATCTGCTTACGATATCAGTGCTATGAACCTAGAAGAGTATTTTCAAACAACACTAGACATTTTTCACACTTCCACAGCATAAGGATAAAACAAAAAATATTCTCAAAACACGCTTGACAAAACCAATAGCATCACTAAAGACAGACTGAAAATATTCAAAGGTGTTTATTTAGTAGTTTTCTTTCTCAGAGCTCCTGCTGTCATCTAATTTTTGTTAAAGATGCATGAAATTAAGTCTGTTATATTATCACTTAATTTAAACTCTCACCAGTCCAAATTTGTAGTTCATGGCAAAGTGCCATATAAAGCCTGCCGTATTATACCGCTGAGGATACTGTTGTTATTAGTCAAATTCCAGATGTGTAGGATTAGTGCACGTCCTAGCTCACACTGAGTGCAAAAACTAATCACATTGGCAAAAATGTGAGCATCTACTACTAGACAGCAGCTCAGACCAAGTTTCTCTGTGTCCAGATAAGACAGCCTTTTGTGAGCAGAATTTCCAAGACAAACTCATGATAAGTTTAAACTGATTGCAGTTCCCTACTGCCTTTCTGGATCTGACCCAAAGCCCGTTTAATTCAGCTGGAGCTGGTCCACTGACTTCAGCTGGCTCAGGATCCACTCCCCTGTAGTCTACATAACAATGAGATTTTTCTCAAATTTGCTGCAGCTGAAAATGCTGCTTTCCCACCACTTTTAAAGACATATATTAATATGGGATAATAAAACATTCTTACTCCAGGGACCACTGTGTTTGATACTCTGTTGTGCTAAACTCAGTGAAGGTGGAGTGCAGACAGTTACACGCAAACCTTAGCAGGCAAATGTTTATAAACTATTCAGCACCTTAATTTCCATTGATTTCCCCAGGAAATAAATACATCTAATAACCCATCTCATTCAGTCCTGCAGACTTTGAAACGTCTTTAAAATTTGGCTCAGAAAAAGCCTGACATTTTCTTTAACACCTGTTTACTTCAATGGGTGACCGAGTTTTCAACAGCTGACAGGTCCAGGCTTTTGGTGTCAGCTGTGCATAGGCAAAGCTAAAAGCAGATAATTATTTATCAGTTGTACAGTTGCCCCATTTCTCACATGACGAACAAATAAGTACACATTTAAAAGAGCTGTTAAACCATTGCTCTGCATGTTATATTTATACTTGAGTGCATTCAGAGAACAGCCTTTGAGAAATACCCTTATGTACTTATAAGAATGAAATGTTTAGACTTAATGTTTAAATTCACCATTTTGCAGCAATAGCTCCACTGTGCAGAAGGGAAAAATTAATTGCTGTATCTACTTCTTACCCCTTTTGTGAACCCTTTGGTTGCTGTTACATCTTAGTCTCCTTCCAGAATTTTTACTTACTATCTCAAATTCACAGATGTTCAACAAGTGGTGGCTTGTAATTTTGCTTAGATGAGCATTTTCAGATGCTGTGGGAAAGATTTCAGATACTGTGGCCATTGGAACCGATGGGAATATATCACTGTATACCCATCACAATGAACTGAATAGGATTTTCCTTCCTTTTGGAGAGCACTCAAAGAAAATTAGTGCAGCTGTGTCTTTTCTGGTTCCACAACAATGGGGACTTTACAAAGCACATGGTTACTATCTGCTTCCAGACATAGGAGATATTTCATGTTGTGGCCACACAGGCTCCATTATCACACAAAATTTTTCTTGAGGCATTTGTCCAGCACAAGATGGTTCCCATGTCCAACCTCAGCTCTAAAGCACAGTGTAACTGGACAAAATGTCTCACATACACCACCAGAGTGGGATATTTATCCAGCTGGAGAACCTTCCATGAGGTGTCTTCTAAACTACCTCCTTCTCACCTCAGATGCTTTCAAGGCCCCAAGCTCTTTTCCCCTCCCCCTTTTCCTTCTAGCCTCTCATCTGCCTTCCCACCACTGCACCCACTCAGCTCACCCACAAGGACCTGCAGCTCCACTTCCTCAGAGGCAGCAACAACAACAGCCATAAAGGCTTGGGTTAATCTTAGTTCTTCATTTCAGACATTTTCTCAGTCAACCCTGTACGTGGCATTAGTCCCTGAGAAAGGTGAATCTAATTCCAAGTACTTTTTTAAATCTGGCAGGAAGATCTGAAAGTGTGTGGATACCCTGTTCCTAGTGCATCTTCTGCAGAGAAACTCATCTTGATGATCTGTTCCGGCACCAGATGATGGAACAACATCATATATGGAGCAGTTCAGTGTACCACCATCCCCTAATCATGTCTGGTAGGGCTCTGAATGAAGATACAAAGACAAAGCCAGCTCAAGCACCTCAGAATTGGGGAGAGGCCAGAAATGGAATTTCACCCCAAAGAGGAAGGCCCAAGTTCTTGCTGCTTTAACTAAGGAAAGGGCATCCTATGAGGAGCAGAAGTGATGCAAGTGCTGATTAAGTATATTTATGTATTCCCATGTACTCCTTCTACTCCTTCAGCAGTTGCAGCACCCAGCAAAACTTCCCACACCTTGTAGAGTGGACAGAATAACTCTGGATTTTTTGTTTTCGCCAATGATTTACTGTCAGTAGGCAGCTGCCTACCTTACTTATCTCCTATCTGTGAGAAATAGGGTTTCATGCTGTGTTTTTATAATGCTTTGTTCTCAGTCAGAAATCTGGTGTGACAAAAACAAATAGTCACAAGGTGGGGTAATTTCTGGCTTTTATATTCAAGTTAATAAGATCTGATTACTGAGAATTCTACATCCCCTTAGCAGATCATAGAATCATAGAATCATAGAATGGTTTGGGTTGGAAGGGACCTCAAAAATCATCAAGTTCCAACCCCCCTGCCATGGGCAGGGACATCTCCCACTAGAGCAGGTTGCTCAAAGGGCCGTCCAGCCTGGCCTTGAACACTTCCAAGGATGGGGCATCCACAACTTCCCTGGGCAACCTGTTCCAGTGTCTCACCACCCTCATAGTAAAAAAATTTCTTCCGGATATCTAATCAGAATCTTTTTTCTTCCAATTTAAAACCGTTTCCCCTTGTCCTATCATTACACCTCCTGGCAAAGAGTCCTTCTCCAGATGGATCTTTCATTGCTTTGAGAAGCAATACAAACAGAGGGGTTTCAGTTTTCCCATCTGAGCATTGCATAATTGTAAAGAGGTTTCTTTTCCTGTTTGTCCTCTCTGGAAAGGAACTTCTACTATCAGCTATCCTATGTGAAGAATGATACAAGTAAATACTGCAGAAGTTCTGGTTAAACTCACCCTGCCTCAGCAGGATAAGAAAATGGCAGTGAGACCCATCTGCCAACATACACAAATACAGAAGGCATACAAATGCACTCTCCTTTCTATTGGAGGGGAGGTGGAGGGGCAGAGAAAGACTGACATGTGGACAGGCAGATGCAAAGAAGTAAAAAAAAAAATAAGATTAATTTTAGAAATCTTTAAAGAAGAGACACAAACCATAGCCATGAATGTAAATTCCATAGTCCTGTATTGCAGGTAAAAACCAATTTTGAACTACTGGAGTGCAGAATCGGTCTTTTCCAGAGACTGTTTTGCCAAAATCTAACGCACTCTTTTTATATCTGCAAACTCAGTTACAAAATTAAACCCAGTTCCTAACTTCAGATCCATGGCTTTTACTTGGCTACCTCTATAAAAAGTAATCTCCAGTATATCCTGGTACCTTGATGAAATAAGCAGACTTAGCTCCTAATTGTGAGCTGAAACATCCTGGCTACCCACGTTACTTTGGGGGTAGTGAGTCCCACATCACAGTGGATCCTGGAGAAAAAAACAAGTCATTTCAAACCCATGACCTCAGGAGTCCATTCAGCATGTCAGCCAGGTAGGTACCACTTTCCTTTCTCCCAACTGTTCAAAGTTCACAAAACAAATAGAGAATTTCCCAGATTTTCAGCTTTTTATATAGCCCCTCTGTGCAACTCCAAGTACTTAGGGAGGGATGCTCAAACGGGTAGTTTGAAAATCCCACAATAAAGTAGCATGCTGTCCATCAGCTGAGGCTTGGCAGTGACATAAGCAAGGACAGGTGACAAAAAGTGGAGCCATGGCTAACACTGTAGGCTACAATCTACCCTGATAAAATGATAACAAGATCAGAATGAACTGGAGCACTGGACCCCTGTTTGCCCACAAAATTTAACTTTTTTCTCCCTGATTCTGCTTTTGGCTCAGCATTTAAATGTGTCAAATTTTCAGAAAAAAAAAAATTCACTACAATTTTTAAA
This sequence comes from Calidris pugnax, assembly GCF_001431845.1. Taxonomy (NCBI): domain Eukaryota; kingdom Metazoa; phylum Chordata; class Aves; order Charadriiformes; family Scolopacidae; genus Calidris; species Calidris pugnax. The sequence continues at coordinate 19,221,077 of NW_015094510.1, forward strand.
ATATTTGGATGTATAAAAGTTGCGGTTATTGAACAACATATTCAGCATTTGAATTTCAATCTTTTCTGAGATAAAGCATCTCACTTTTAATGCATAAGCAATGGGCCCCGGTTCTTATCTGTCTTTGCTCCCTCACACACCTTATATCATTGAGTGGTGAAGGACAGACTGCTGTGATTCGTGTTTTACCACTAATTACATACACTATAACCCTGAGCCAGTTAGAGCTAAGAAACATCACATGGGATCTTGTACTGAAACTCAATAAAGTTGTTCCTCACAAAGTAAATTTTATTTTAAAGTTTTTCATGTCTAAAGAATCAAGCCTGTTTCTTTGGGTTTCATTATTAAAAATAATAATAAAAAAAGAATAAAAGGTAAATTATGAATGATCCAAAATGGGTGTCACATATTGGAAACCAAACAGGAAATGAAATGGGTGGAAAGAGAAATCTAAAAATTAAATAACAAATTTGTGGAGTGGTTATCAAGATGAGAACAAGATAAAGACATTGCTTTGGTCCTCACGTTGAAAATGCTCCTTTGTTCAAGACAAAAATAACTGTGGAAGAAGTCCCAGTTGCTTTTAAAAAAAAATAATGTGGCAGCCCATTCCCCCAGCTTTCATCCACATTTAGATCTTATTTTTGTTCCTTATGAAATTCATCCTTCTTGCATAGAGTCAGCACAAGGTGCAGGGACACTCAGTACTAACATGACATAGACAGTTGGGGCCCAGTTGAGTGCAGTATTTATCGTGGGCTTTAATGGAAGGATCTCCACTCCATGTTGGATTACATCACTGCTAACCACTAAGAATAGAACTGCTAAATCTCACACTGAAAGGGAGTCCCTTTAAGTCTGCTAAAACTGCTTCTATATGGACAGTCTATGATTCCAATTTGAACTCCTGACTTAGCTAAATGCGCTGTATTCATAAGTCAAGTGAATGATAGGATTTTTTTTCTGCTAATTTCTGTTGTTAAAAGTAATACCAAGGGCCAAAAATCTTTCCCTTGTTTGTGCAAGTGTGTTGCCAAACAATGGTAAAAAAAGTTCAATGAATGATACGATGAAAGAATAATATATGAATCTGGAAGCCAGAAGGCCAGTTGGATAAGCATAGGGTCTATTGGATAGGATTTGACACTACATTTTTTATTCTCTTACTGTCTATGAGAAGCTGGAAAACACGTACATGTTTTCATGGATTCATGAAAAGGATTCGTTAACATTTGTTAAAATGGTCCACCTGGACAGCAGAAATCAAGTTCACCATCTAACCAAAAGCACATGATTCATCCATATGCCTGTGACTCAGAGGACCCGCTACCCCACGTGAGCATTACTTTATTTGTCAAGTTGCTGAGTTTGGAGTATAGGGAACCCTGGCAGAAACCCATCTATGGTGGCCAGCATATTTAGTCTCTTGAAGGACTGTATCATTTTAAAATTGTTGTCATGCACTCACCAGAAAATTCTAATACAGCCAAGTTTTGTTTTAATGTTTCTTAGCCCAGTCACGAGCTACTGAGAGCCCTTTCCCATTTGTACTGGTGGGACAGATACCAAGACATCTTTTCTCACTTGCTATTCCTTCTAGACTAAGCTCTCTGATTTAGATCCTTCCAGCACTTCAGCTGAAGGCAGCAGGAGTTTTGTGGGAACAAAGACAGAGCAGGAGCATTAGGGTAAATTTCTGTAACTGGAATGGAAGCAGCCAGTGTTACGCTTTGCTCAGTATTTTCCCCAGTGCAGTGTGTGAGGACACAGCACCAGGCACCACGCTTTGGCTCTCATTGTTTATACTGTAAAACAAGAACTTCTAAAAAGTCATTGACTCCATGGGAGCTTTCCCCTGGCTTCAGGTCAGACAGCTTAAGATCACAAATTTTGCCACTGTTCCAAAGTAACCCTGTTCTGCTCTGTTTCTTTTTAAACCTGATAATTACTGTGTACAAACATGACGCATCTGAGTCACTAAATCCACTATGTCCCCAGGATCCTACTGGGTTCCTCTGAATTACTCCACAGAGGTCTCAGGCTGCTGAGGTGGCATGAAACTTTCTCCCCTGCCTACCCCTCCAAACATGGGGTGTAAAGTCCAGCAATTAACTCAGTGTCACAACAACAGGCCTAGTTTCTGATGTTCCTGGACGGTCTTGGACCAGCAGCCAGACACTTCTCTTTAAGTAAATTACTATTTATTGAGAGAAAAAAAATGTTTGAGGGAAAAATAATAAAACTATTAACTGCATATGTGCAGAACTGGCTTACTTATCCTTTTCTGGGGAGATCCCAGTGGACTGGCCAGATGGTCATGCCAAGCTGCTCCGAGGTCAACTCTGGCTCCCTGCATCCGGGCTGTTGTTTTATGCAACATCACATCTTTCATCTCTTCAGCCCCTTTGAATCAGGGCAAGGCAGACTCTGTTTCTTCCATGTTGGAGAGAAACTTCGAAACACTCTTCAGGAGCAGAGAGTTGCATTAACAAGTGCTTTAAATCTGGGCAGGGGATGTTTCCTATCTCACCCGTTGGGCCAGGAATGCAATCATTTCTTATATTAAAACAGTCTGAATTTTATTTTATGAATCTATGCTTCATTAACAGTCTCTTATATTACTTTTCTACCAGTCCCACTCTACTAATGAGATAAACTAATGACAGAAGACAATTAAGTATGCAGTGTACCAAACCAAAAATTAGATTAGAAACAGACAGAGAATTTCCAGGGATCAAGGAAGAAATTTGTCCTAGAAATATAACTTTGCTCTTTGTCAAAGGAACTCCATTTTATTTTTTTTTTGTACTTACTTGTTACATTTAAATACTTTTAGGATAGGCTATGCCCAAATCCTATTTGCCTTAATTAGTACTTAAGGTCCCTCCGTATATGAGAAACTTTAAATCTTACTTTTAAAACATCACTGTTTGCTAAACATGTCACACTCGCAAACAATGCACTATTTGTACTAGAAAGATAGGAAAGTCATTTTGATCTGGAATGCCTCTGTCTTCTAAAAAGCGTTACTTGCTTTGCACTGAGCCTTAAAATGCTCACAGATCATATATGACTAAAAAGTATGAAGCTGAGTAAAAATTGATTCATCTGGAAAAACAACCCTGTTCCCATCAATTAAAATGAAAAGACAACTTTCAAGATGAATATTCCATACCAACTTAGGGAAATCAAATGTTTGTGTGCCAGAAACTTAAAACTTAATATCATTTATTCCCTCTAAGTTATTTCACTACTTTTATGGGTAAGATCTACAGTCTGGAGAGCCTATAATGAACTGTAAAACAGCATATATACAGGCAGACTAATTTGAGGTCTTAAATAAAATTGGAAATTCTATTTCTAGAGTGGCCAAAAGAATGCATTGAAAAATTGCTTTTCATAATTCACTTCTTAGAAACCACATTAATTTAATAATTCCTAGACAATGAATTACTAAAACAATCAGTATAACAATTCTAATAAAAGTGCATCAACTTCTCCTAATATGGAATAGAAGGGAAAAGGCCTCTTCTGCTGTATAAGGTGCTGGATGTCAGGGAATTTCAGAGTAGTCTGAAATTTAGAAGAAATTTTGATTTTATGAAATATGTTTCTTTGATGCAGGCTTGCTTATTCACAGTGCAGCCTATATGAACCTTTGCTAGAATGATTTCTAACCATGCTTTCCTAATCAATTTTTTAATCTGTCCCCCAGAAGATGTCTTTTTTCGTGCTCCTGTTATTGTTCTGAGTTCCCTCACAAAACTACGCTCATGTTGCTTCTTTACTGTCTTTTCTTCTCTGTTTTCTGAGCCTACTAACACATACTCAGAAAGGGTATATTTTGACAAGAAGCTGGTTTAGTTGCTTTAAGATGTATTCTGGCAAATATGCTAAAGCAGCATAATCCAGCACTGCCGCAGAAGGGAACAAAATTAATCTGGCACTTACTCCTGCTCTGTTATCAGCTTCCCTTGTTACAGATACTCTGTGGATCAGGGAACTCTCCCAGCTGAAAAATAACTCAAAAAAGTTATTCATTTTCATTGTTCTAAAAAAATAATTGCTGTGTGGCAGCACCAATGCTCACATCATCCCAATGTTGGAGCGGTTCAGGGACAGAGAATACTCTGCTGATGGCAGAAGGATGGACAGTGTCTTTTGGTGGACATGTCATTTCACACGTCCTTTACCTTGAAGTAATCACCCGTCTGCACTTAAATCACTAATTCCTTGGGTGGTCCAGAAACTCCTCAGCTCGTCATCTGCCTAGATGAGATAATGGCCTGGTCTGAGGCAACAGATCAACCTAAAATTAGGTGATTGAACTCTGCATTACCTTCACAGGTGTTTGACTGGAGCTCTCTAGTTGGGAACTTCAGGCACACCTGGAAATTAGTCAGGTGGGTCCTGCTTTGTTGGTTCAATTCTTGTGCTTTAATGTGTTGATAAACATTCTGACTGCAGGATCACAGAGATTCCCAGGCAATTCCTGCTCCCTAATTGATCATATAGGGCATAGATATGTTATTTATAAACAGTCAATAAAAACTACTCCTGCATGTGTTTTGTATGTAGTTAGGATAGTTAGGAGATGTTTCTACGTAGTTAAGATAATTGATAGGAATGAATTATATGCTACCTGGGGGTGGTCATGTAGGACCATGGCCAGCTGGATTAAGAGAAGTGAGCAGAACAGGGATTTGTTGAATCTCACCTGATCAATCTGAAGGCATCATTGCAAGGACTCCTTTTGACACTAAACAGTGACCAAACATTTTGTTTGAAAGATCTAATTCCCTGTGCAAGCACTACATTTTGCTAGGAGCTTTCCTGTAACAGGATCAGAGTCCTACTAACCTTCCTGTGCCCTTAAGTGTCTGGGAAGTTGTCTGGTTTTGCTACCCCCAGTTTCCTTTTTCAGAAGAAATGTTTATGCAAGTGATGCTATGCTTAATATGGTAAATTCCCTATTTGGGGATTAAAAGAATAAGGTTTTGAGTGTTCAGTTTCAGCCCGTCACAGGTCATTGGTATTCTTAATCACATAAGAACATTGCTTTCAAGGGCCAGAGGCCAAATGTTGTGGTGAAAATTGATTTGCCCATTCTTTTGAATTCAGTTCCTCTTGCCAATACCCACTATCAGTTTCCATTAAAAAATGATGAACCTGTCATATAATTTTAAAATAAGAATATTTTAAAGTTACTTCATATGCGTTTCTAGAAGGTACAAGTAATCAATTGCTGCCATCTCTTTGCTTAAGCAAAATTACACAGGTCAAAAAACAGACTGTATTCTCCAACATGTCTTCCTGATACATTTAATGGCCCTTGTGGGAAATGTACAACCACAACATTAATAATGCTCAATAAACAGACTTTTCTGAGAAATACGGAATTTCAGCAGAATGATGAAATAAATCCACAGTAAGACAGAACAGCATTCAGAAAACAGAATGTGGGCAAAGATAAGAAATAGTCATATATCCTACTGCATTATTTCAGAGCAGAAAGACACCTCTGGTAACTAGTGTACATTACAGGAAATTGTAGCATATCCTTCAGTACTATCTTTGTAGAATACTGAAAATGCAAAATCTGGAAAATTACAAACACCCTGTTCTGTTCTCTGGCCCGGCTACACAAATCTGTTCTCCATAACCTGCACGATCTTACTTCCATGATCAATATATGACTTTTTATAACCATAAAGATTTATATTACTGTAGAACATTTTCCTAGGAAAATTCTTTTTAAGAATACTGAGAAGAATTATGTGAACTGGACAAGCCAACTAATAATGTACCTGAATATTCTTTAGGTTTTGGAAAGTTGGCAGCATTCAGCACCCCACTTCAGTTTCAGTTACAGAAAAAATCTCTACAGTATATTTTAGTCTAAAAATAAGTATATCTGTTGAAGTGAAAGTTTTCTAAGAAGTGCTATAAAATAAATTGAAAGGCCTCAGAATCCCATCATTAAGCCAAAGAAAGAAATCTGCATCCCATCTTTCTACACACACACCCCTCTATGGAGAAAAGAATACTCCACACAAACAAGAGTCCACAGAGAAAAAGCAATGCAAAAGAAACTTTCTAAGCGGTGAAGGTAATGGAAACTGACTTTAAGAGACGGAGACTCTTGCTTTGTTTTGCCTCTGGAAGAAATGAGAAGGCACAAACCTCCAGAACTGTGGCACAGAAAAGTGATGTCTGTAGTAACCTTTGGAGAGCTTTGGCATTAACAAAGCATTTCCATTACTTGATGAGTTCACCAGAAGATAGGCCTAATCCAATCCTGATGTAATTCAACTGAAGTCCATGGAATAATTCATTTGTACATCTCTCTCCCTTGCTCTTTTCTCACCTTCTCCCTCCCCTCTACTTACCTAGACTCAGTTACCTCTCTAGACACAGCTCTACCCAGCACTCACAGTGCTGTAAGAGCTATGCTTTGCCACCCTCTCCCACAGAGTGTGTATGTGTGCATTTAAGTATTTACTTAAAAGTTAACTGATTCACATAACCCTCTCTGCTTAAGTTAAGGCACTTGCCAAATAATGCCAGGCAAAACAAACAAAAAACCCAACACGACCCAAACAGTAAAACAAAACCCTTTCCTGTTAAATCAGTATTGTGGCATGCCAAATCCATTTCCCATCTTTTTAAGTACATGCCTTCATATACAACACACCAGCACTCTATAACAAGCACTTGACAGTAATTTTGACTGACTGAAGATGTATATAATTTATAGCCTGAAAGGGTTCTGTATTGATAAGCAAGATCTGTTACTATAACATGGACGCTGTTTCCAAGACAGAGTATTTGAAACACTGGTGTAACCTTCATATGGTGTGGAGAAATTTATCCTCATGCAGATAGCCTATGTCAAGGTTAGAAGAAAAAGGGAAATGGAGAAAGTGCTAGCAAGATGGTGCCACAAAATAGAATTGTAAAATAGTAAAATTGACATGGTCAGAAAGGCAATGCAAGAACTAACAACAAAGGACTAAAAGATAAGAAGAAATACTCTACACATTAAAATAACGGGAAAGAAAATAAATGAGTCAATGTGCAAATCAACAGGAATGTCAGGTGATATTGAGACCATTCATGTGTTTTATGCCTTCACCCTTCTCCCAGTCATTCAGTAGACATCTGTTAGGCAGCAAAGATGTTTAGCAGCACTGAAAAAAGATGTAACTAAACCATCAAGAGGAAATGTTAGGGCATATTTAAGAAAGTTATGTATTGGCTGAGCCCAACAAAACTTATCAAAGCAGACTTAGAAAAATGGCTCATGTAAACCTGACATCACTAGCATTTATCTTTGAGACCACAGAGGATGACAATGTTTTTCTTTAAAAAGTAGGAAATGGAGGAATAGAGGAATAATAGGCCAGCTGGTTTAATACCGAATTTCAGAAAAAAAGAGAAAAAATTCTTTGTAAACACACAAAAGAAAGCAAGGAATTATCTTTGTGCACACCAGAAGACAGAATTCAAAATGACCTTGACAGGTGAATTAAATGTTGTGAAAAAAACCTAATATTTAACCCAAGAAAACCAAAACCAAATTCCTACAATGTATAGGAATAATAAGTTACACAAATATAGACAAACTCATTCTGGGCTTGTGAAGGGGCAAATGTTGTGTATAAAACATACGAAGTAATTTTTCCACATTAGTCAGTGGTGTTAAGGTATCAAATGGTGTACCTTTTCTGGCTTGGGGCAAAAAAAATATTAAAAGAAACTACACAAATCATCAGCATTCTATAAAATACAGCAGCTCAGAAAAGATTTGAAAAAGCAGTGATGATAAATCTAGGAGAAAAAAAAAGTCAGAGGGGAGACAGAAACAGGTCTTAAAATAAACAAAAGATATCTACAAATACAAAAGATCAGAAATAATGAACTTTGATTGCAGCAGAGGAATTTAAAATAAACATTAGTAGAAATGACCTAGCAATTAGAGCAGTTAAGCACTAGTGCAGATTATACAAGCAGCACTGCAGCATTTCCAGACATCTGTCAGGAATAATAGAAGGGACAATCTGGACTCCTGGAGATGGGCAGCACAGTGAGGAATAGATGAGAGAACCATGCTAAGTCCCTTCCAAGCCTTGCTTCCTAGAAGTTTCTGAATGTAGTGCTTACTCCTTAAAAAATGGTCTTCAGGAAATGAGGTGTAGAATAGCCTCAATAATCTGTGGGGTTTTTTTCCTTACAGTAAACAACATCAACAGAATGATCCAAAATCTGAAGACTGGAAATAATCTGTCTGGGAACCACACCGCACTCATCATCATTGTTTGCCAGCTCAACATCTCTGATGCTGTCTGCAAGAAAGAAAGCGGATGAGATGTGAGAACAACAGTTCTAGGCTCTGAAATTTTGCTGCTCCCCTTTTGTTTTAATGCAGAAACTGTTAACGAAAGGGAGCTAAACTTTAGCAGCAGCTGTACACAGAATATCAGAAACAAACACACATTTCACCAGAGTGTGCAAGCCAAACACACTAGTTTGCTTTATGTAATTCTGATCATCAAAAACAGTGCTGAATAGCGAGACCTTAATGCTGGATTTTCACTACTCAGAATAATGAACTTTGGCAACGTTAAACATTTTTATTTACAGAGGGGGAGTAGAGTAAATAACTGACCTGCAGTACTTCGATGTGGTGAGCACCTGCTGAATGCTTTTGATTCCATCTTGAGTTTGGCAAAGTGACAGCCCAGGAGACTTCAAAGGAAATGAGTTTGCTGGTGTTGGCCTGTTCCTAATGCATGTTGTAAAATTATCCTACCATGTTTACGACCACTTTTGATCAGCTACAGACAAAAAGAATCATGCCTGGGAAAGCAACAAGCAACATACTTTGTTGGCTTCTCCACAGTCTACATCTGTCAAACACTTCCTTGCATGCATATTAAAATGCAAGGAAGGATAAGAAAGAAATAAATGAAGCAAGTAGGCCACGAGGGAAGAAGTGGATGAAACTATGAGCCCTGTTGCCGGTTTTTGTAAACCAAGTGTTCTGGAGTGCGGACTGTTAACTTTTTGTTTGGGGAATAAGAAAAAGGGAAATGGAGAAAGTGCTAGCAAGATGGTGCCACAAAATAGAATTGTAAAATAGTAAAATTGACATGGTCAGAAAGGCAATGCAAGAACTAACAACAAAGGACTAAAAGATAAGAAGAAATACTCTACACATTAAAATAACGGGAAAGAAAATAAATGAGTCAATGTGCAAATCAACAGGAATGTCAGGTGATATTGAGACCATTCATGTGTTTTATGCCTTCACCCTTCTCCCAGTCATTCAGTAGACATCTGTTAGGCAGCAAAGATGTTTAGCAGCACTGAAAAAAGATGTAACTAAACCATCAAGAGGAAATGTTAGGGCATATTTAAGAAAGTTATGTATTGGCTGAGCCCAACAAAACTTATCAAAGCAGACTTAGAAAAATGGCTCATGTAAACCTGACATCACTAGCATTTATCTTTGAGACCACAGAGGATGACAATGTTTTTCTTTAAAAAGTAGGAAATGGAGGAATAGAGGAATAATAGGCCAGCTGGTTTAATACCGAATTTCAGAAAAAAAGAGAAAAAATTCTTTGTAAACACACAAAAGAAAGCAAGGAATTATCTTTGTGCACACCAGAAGACAGAATTCAAAATGACCTTGACAGGTGAATTAAATGTTGTGAAAAAAACCTAATATTTAACCCAAGAAAACCAAAACCAAATTCCTACAATGTATAGGAATAATAAGTTACACAAATATAGACAAACTCATTCTGGGCTTGTGAAGGGGCAAATGTTGTGTATAAAACATACGAAGTAATTTTTCCACATTAGTCAGTGGTGTTAAGGTATCAAATGGTGTACCTTTTCTGGCTTGGGGCAAAAAAAATATTAAAAGAAACTACACAAATCATCAGCATTCTATAAAATACAGCAGCTCAGAAAAGATTTGAAAAAGCAGTGATGATAAATCTAGGAGAAAAAAAAAGTCAGAGGGGAGACAGAAACAGGTCTTAAAATAAACAAAAGATATCTACAAATACAAAAGATCAGAAATAATGAACTTTGATTGCAGCAGAGGAATTTAAAATAAACATTAGTAGAAATGACCTAGCAATTAGAGCAGTTAAGCACTAGTGCAGATTATACAAGCAGCACTGCAGCATTTCCAGACATCTGTCAGGAATAATAGAAGGGACAATCTGGACTCCTGGAGATGGGCAGCACAGTGAGGAATAGATGAGAGAACCATGCTAAGTCCCTTCCAAGCCTTGCTTCCTAGAAGTTTCTGAATGTAGTGCTTACTCCTTAAAAAATGGTCTTCAGGAAATGAGGTGTAGAATAGCCTCAATAATCTGTGGGGTTTTTTTCCTTACAGTAAACAACATCAACAGAATGATCCAAAATCTGAAGACTGGAAATAATCTGTCTGGGAACCACACCGCACTCATCATCATTGTTTGCCAGCTCAACATCTCTGATGCTGTCTGCAAGAAAGAAAGCGGATGAGATGTGAGAACAACAGTTCTAGGCTCTGAAATTTTGCTGCTCCCCTTTTGTTTTAATGCAGAAACTGTTAACGAAAGGGAGCTAAACTTTAGCAGCAGCTGTACACAGAATATCAGAAACAAACACACATTTCACCAGAGTGTGCAAGCCAAACACACTAGTTTGCTTTATGTAATTCTGATCATCAAAAACAGTGCTGAATAGCGAGACCTTAATGCTGGATTTTCACTACTCAGAATAATGAACTTTGGCAACGTTAAACATTTTTATTTACAGAGGGGGAGTAGAGTAAATAACTGACCTGCAGTACTTCGATGTGGTGAGCACCTGCTGAATGCTTTTGATTCCATCTTGAGTTTGGCAAAGTGACAGCCCAGGAGACTTCAAAGGAAATGAGTTTGCTGGTGTTGGCCTGTTCCTAATGCATGTTGTAAAATTATCCTACCATGTTTACGACCACTTTTGATCAGCTACAGACAAAAAGAATCATGCCTGGGAAAGCAACAAGCAACATACTTTGTTGGCTTCTCCACAGTCTACATCTGTCAAACACTTCCTTGCATGCGTATTAAAATGCAAGGAAGGATAAGAAAGAAATAAATGAAGCAAGTAGGCCACGAGGGAAGAAGTGGATGAAACTATGAGCCCTGTTGCCGGTTTTTGTAAACCAAGTGTTCTGGAGTGCGGACTGTTAACTTTTTGTTTGGGGAATATTGGGTAAATAATACATTTATTAATAATAATTACTCTCATTATGACACTGATGCAAATCAAGGGTGTGGTAAGAATCAATGTAATTAATATAGTTTCTAAGAAGAAAGCAAAAGTGAGTATTTGCTGCTGTCTGCAATGATTTGAAGAGTATTTAGTGTCTGAAATATTATGCTCTAATAAAATTGCTCCTGAGCCATTGTGTCTAAGAATGATTACAGATTCTAAGCATAGACAGGTGATTGTGGTTTCACTGAAGATCAAATAATCACTAAGTGTTTTTTTTAAATGGCAATTGTGTGCAAAACATTGCTTCCTCACAGGCCTCTGAGTTTTCTTCCTTGCATGCCTTTGTATGTCAATTTTCTGAGAAACTAAACTTTCTGCAATATAGGTGGATACAAATTGGCACAGACAGCTGAAAGTAAATCAAGTGAAAATGATGAGCAACTCTGACTTGATCAGACATGAATGTTGGAAAATATCTTCTACATCTTGGCATGTGAAGTCTATAAACAAAGTTCAAAAGAACAACTGAATGTTACACTGGGGAGAATTTCATCTCTCAATCACACTTTTATTCAAGTATTTGTGGAAGTCACAATTTTATTCTTTTTTCCAAGCAGCTTTGGCGATGGAATGCAAAATATATCATCAAATCTAGGCCTTGGTTATTGCCTCAGGTCTGGATAATCAAAGTGCCACCAGTTTATGTAAGATAGGAGGCCATCCCAGTTCCTTCAGCAACAGCCAGTTTCTTTTGTCAGTCATTTACGTATGGCTATAGACAGATTCAAGCAAATGTAACTATGCCAGGTCTAGATTCCACTCCACTGACCTCAGCCTCGTCTTTCCATATTTCCTTCAGTATAACAGATAACACTATGTACTGCTTATACAGTTTGGAGGTTACATCTCAGGTGCACTTCTAGTCTGGATCTGGTAACTACCACAAAGATCTCAAAAAAGACATTGAATACTGTCCTCCACATCTGAGACTCAGTGTACATACTATCGCCTGTTCTGTCATGAGTCTGAACTCTACATCAAAGCTTACATAGATTATAAAATATCATTTGACTATTTTATTGTATCCCTCACATATTGGTTAACTGCCTTAAATGTAAGGCCTTTTTGTATCAAAGGTCTTTCCCGTGTTACGCTGAACTTGAGGTGTTTTTCTCAAGGAAGGTTTCATCAATATTTGTCCATTACGATTTTGGCTATATTAATTGGCTTCCAGGTAGAGGGAAGAAGAAGAAGAAAAAACCCATGCTGTGACACTGGAAAAAATCTGATTTTTTAATTAATTTCACCATCTCCATTTTCTGGTGTAGTCAACTGTCCTTTGATTTGAATATTGCACACTTGATCTTTAGTGTCGGAAGTTCCAGACTGGTTCTTCACTGATAAGTGGTAATTGTGGATACCATTAACGTGAGTTTCACAGGTACTCCATTTTGGAAAAAAAAAGTGTTTATCTTCTTCCATCCATGGAAGAGAGGAGACCTGAACACTATTTTGTAAAAAGATATCTTAAATTTGCAGAGGAAGAAATTACAGACAATTTAAAATTAGCCAAAAAGGCAATGTATGTATGAAGAAATTGTCCCATTTCAAAACAAAGCACTAAGAACACTGTTTTGTGCCAGTTCTGCACATAATAATTCTTCTTCTCTGTATTTTTTAATGTAAAGTTAAACTAGATGCATTGCTCATATGCCTATGGTAATTGTGTAAATAATATTTATAGCATTTTGCTAGGAACCTTTTTCCTATAAAGAAAGATATTTCTTTGAGTTTGGTTGAATCTGCCTTGTTACATGTGTCAGGGATGCAGAAATTTTAGTTTAGTGGCTGAGTTACATGCATGAATGGCCTTGTCCAAAGCTTGTACAGAGCACTGGAATGAATCCAAGTGGCTTTGGAAACTCACTAAGTAAACTGGCTTTAACAGTTATTACTGTACACTCCGTTGAAGAACAAATCATTTCCCACAAATTCCGAAGAAAACGGTGGTTAATCTCTTTAGAATAATCCCTGGTAAGAAAGATAAATTCAGAATCTGTTTGGTCATAGTTGAGACTTCTTGGGAAAGAGGTTGCTCATGCTAATTAATTGGTGAATCTTTTAAGGTAATTTTGTGGTACTGAAGTTTAACAATAGCTTTTTTTATTTTCCATTTTTGATTTGGTGAATATCATTGTTATTTTTGAAAATATTTTTGGGAGAACAGAGTTTTCAAAATATGGGTTTCTAGATAACTAGAAACTTGGTCTATGAAAACAGCCTTGATTGTGAAATCTAGAAAGCATTTCTAATTCTTCCAGGAAGACTACAGGAATAAAGCCTAAGAGTCCAACATTTTATTTTGCCAAAGTTAAACAGAACCTGAACCTCAGCAGTTCCAATTTCTGTCTAAATTTAGAAGCCATATTTTTCATGAGTCCTATGTTTGGCAATGAAGATTTCATATAATTATAGAATCATAGAATGGTTCGAGTTGGAAGGGACCTTCAAGATCCTCCAGTTCCAACCCTCCTGCCATGGGCAGGGACACCTCCCATTAGACCAGGTTGCTCAAAGCGCCATCCAGCCTGTCCTTCAACACTTCCAGGGACTGGGCATCCACAGCTTCTTTGGGCAACCTGTTCCAGTGCCTCATCACTATCACAGTAAAGAATTTCTTCCTAATATCTAATCTAAATCTCTCCTCTTTCAGTTTAAAACCGCCACCTGCTGGCCACACTTCTTTTGGTGCAGCCCAGGATTCTGGGCTTCCAGCACACATTGATGGGTCCCATTGAGCTTCTCATCCACAAACACCCCCAAGTCCTTCTCCTCAGGGCTGCTCTCAATCCATTCTCCGCCCAACCTGTATTTGTGCCTGGGATTGCTGTGACACCGGAGCAGGCCCTTGCACTTGTCCTGGTTGAACATCATGAGGTTTGCATGGGCCCATCTCTCAAGCCTGTCAATTCAACAAAGCTTGCTGTAGTTGGCAAACTTGATGAGGGTGCCCTCAATCCCACTGTCCATGTCTTCGATGTTTCTGATGTTTGTTGGTTGAAAAACGTGAATACCTCTACAACAGATTGGAGAGAGATCTTTAATTTTCATTGTGGTCTCATTTCCCTTTTAATATCAGAATAACTCAATTTAATTTGGAGATTTGTTTTTTCTTCTGTTATTAGAATCATAAAATTGTCTAGGTTGGAAGGGACCTTTAATCATCAAGTCCAACCATTAACGTAACATTGGCAAAACCACTGTTAAACCATTAAGGACCACCATTATGTGGTCCCTAAGCACCACATCTACCTATCGTTTAAATACCTATAAATACTCTCTGGATCTGAATGAGATTCTATGCCTCTAATGGAGGAAGGAAACGTCCTGGTTTCTTTTAACAGTAGATCAGGCTCCATCTTCAGACCAGTCAGGGTTTGGCATGTATTTTCCCTAAGTTCTTATTGAAAAACTGTTCCAGAACACCACTACTCCAACACTAAGAAACCTTTTTCTGATACTCATTTCATATATGGTGTAGTCATGAGAAAAGTGATCACATAGCATATCAAGTTTTTCCAACGGAGAAAGGAAAATATTCACAATGTGATCCCCAATGTTAGGGAGGTCCCATCTGTGACATACACAGACTCAGTTCAGGCAGGATTAACACGAATCAGAACAGAAGGCGAGAAGGACTTTGGGATGATGGTGGATGAGAAGCTTGACATAAGGCAGCAATGCATGCTGGCAGCCCAGAAAGCCAACTGCATCCTGGGCTGCATCAGAAGAAGTGTGGCCAGCAGGTCTAGGGTAGTGATTTTGCCCCTCTAGCAGCTTGGAGAAGAGAGGGCTCCTGGGAGACCTTATAGCAGCATTCCTGTACCTGAAAGGGCCCTACAGGAGAGATGGGGAGGGACTCTTTATCAGGGAGTGTAGTGATAGTACAAGGGGTAATCGTTTTAAACTGAAAGAGGGGAAATTTAGACTAGATACTTGGAAGAAATTTTTTACTGTGAGGGTGATGAGGCACTGGAACAGGTCGCCCAGAGAAGCTGTGGGTTCCCAGTCCCTGGAAGTGTTCAAGACCAGGCTGGATGGTACTTTGAGCAACCTGCTCTGGTGGGAGGTGTCCCTGCCCACGGCAGGGGCTTGGAACTTGATGATCTTGAAGGTCCCTTCCAACTCTAACCATTCTATGATTCTGTGATCACTGGTTGCTTGTTCTTTTCCTATTTTATGTAAAGAGATTAAATGAGCTTGGCTAACTTTGCCTAGATAAATGGGGTTTACGAAAAAGTATAGCTACTACCTGCAGACTATTGGGCTGTAAACACCGAGATGGACAAGCACAGTTGGAGCTAGTGGACAGCATTAACACACGATCACATGGATATGAATTGGCCACATATTTTGGCTGGAGAATAGCCATCTGCAAGCTTAATTTAAACACCCTTACTTCTTTCACTGAAGAACTGAGTAGAAAGTTTGCTAATTAAGAGGTCCAGCAACATGTTTCTAGCACAAGGGGGGCAAGAAATCTAGCTAGTTTCAAGATAAAACTAAATGCATATATTAGTGTCATTTAGCTCACTTTGTAGTAACTCGATTTTAATTATTTTAAAATCTTGCGTATCAGAGAAACAGAACTATATTTGTTCAGCTCTTTCTTTTCGTCCCTTTTAAAAATGAATATTTATCAGTGATGTGACACTTAGTAGCTTTATTTGGAGCCCTTGCTAAAATTCCACAATTTCCTAGACCAGCTTTTCCAGTATTCTATGATGGAAGTGACAAAGTAAGCATTGCCTTTTCCTTGAGGTTGTGGATTCTACTTCCATAGACTCCTTTCCATTTTAAACATAATGATCCACATGGAAATAACCACGTGGCCATGATGTTGTATGTGTTTTGATACTTGATCCAATAAGATAATAAAATTGGGAAAGAAGTGACTTTTTTTTTAAATGCTGTCTCTGAACTACTACATAAATGAATATAAATCAAAATTCACAGAGTGATAGGAGAGCTTAATTAGAAATGAAAGTCCTCACTGCAAGTGGTGCACTAGGTCCATCAAAGTGCAAAGCAAGGTTTCATGTGGAGTTTATAAGCTTTGTGCATTGTTTCTTGCCGTGAAACCTTTTGACTGAAAAAAGGAAAGGGTCTAAAGTAAATGATCTACCAATCGTCTTTCTCTTGTTAAAGTCTTGCTGATTTCATCAAAAGCCATGTTTTAAGATATACTAAAAAAGCCAGAGCAACAATATATGTGTCAAATTGATTAGAAGGAGACATTATTATGTAATGTCCATTTAATTTACTAAGGTCATAAATCAACATTTTATTATAACAATAAAAAAAATAAATCAAATAAGAGAAACAGTTGATTTTATATTTGAGTATGTTTATTTTCTATGCTACACAAAAGACTTGACATCTCTGTGCCATATTTGCATAAGGAAAGCCACCATCGTTAACGAATAAATGACAGGAATTATTTTAAGAATTGGTTGCAAGAAAGCTGTTTCACCTTGGGCTGATGGAAACTGAACTTCTCTCTAAGCATAAAATGATTATTGTGTTTTCTAACTGGAATAGAAGTGAAATTAAATAAGTTACATTACTCTATTAAGCACTTTGTAACATATGGACACTGTCCAAGAGACACAGCAAACCTACTGGTGTATTTTCCAAGCTCTGACTCATACAAATTTGGACACAGTTAGATTTATTTCTGGCAGGAATAAAATGCTTTACACAAGGGGAAAAAAGAAAGGCCAGAGCTGGGGGAAGGAGGAGGTATAAAGAGATTATTTCTTAAAAGCAAAATAACCACCAAGGGTATGCTCTGTGGATGTGCACATGTATATGTTTCTGGTTAACTCGGCAATATCCCACTTTCATTATTAACAGAATTATATAGAAATGTTCTTATATAACTTGAAAATGGAACAACTTGTCTTCTCATGTTAGATCTTGGGGGAAAAAAACAGCACGTACATACTTCCTCCTATTTATTTTCCTCCTTTTTAGATGCATTTTTGTTGAGTGATCCTGTTTCTTCATGAGAAAATGAAGAAAAGACATTCTCATGGAGAGGAGACAACAGTCAAGCTTCATTCTCTGTATGACTGTATCAGTTTTCAACCTGTGGCAATCAGCACTGCAGATAGGTCCCTTCTGGATCAGGTTAGTTTGGCAGAAGGAAAATCCATAGTACCACAGGAAAATACTTTCAAGAAG
Organism: Calidris pugnax; assembly: GCF_001431845.1. Lineage (NCBI taxonomy): Eukaryota > Metazoa > Chordata > Aves > Charadriiformes > Scolopacidae > Calidris > Calidris pugnax. Next base: position 19,238,591 of record NW_015094510.1, read on the forward strand.
AAGCAAACATTTCAAGAAAATAAGTTGATGAAAAGATATACTATCCCAGAACAATGAAGAACACAACAGTGAAGCTCTTGAAAAGATCAAAGACTTTTCAACAGCATCCTTATGGTCCAGTATGGCACCAAACAATAACTTGGCTACTCCTTTAGGATCTGGAGCTAATTCAGTCATAACAAGTTCAGGGAACGTTGCATCCTGTTCAGTTGCTTTGCATCCTGTCCCTCATTGTCATCAAAGACTCTCACACAGAGAATGAAACTGACTATTTTCTCCTTTCCATGAGAATGTGTTCCTCATTTTCTGCAGAAGAAAGAGGATCCCTCAACATGCTGTGGCAAATCAGCAGGTTTATCCTGCTTTTGCTCCAAATAAATCTTGTTAAGTGTTAGCAAGGAAGCGAATCACTGTAGGTTAGGTGATTCAGTGTTTCAGGTATGCATAAAAGTGGCTTCCTCTGCTCTGCCACAATCCAGCTGTATGACTTGTGGTGCCAGAACCAAAAGACATCTCTTGTCTCTTTGTCTTGCAATGATGGTAATGCAGACAAAAACAGAATGAAATTCCTGAAGTAGAGTTTAGACAGAGTCTGGGCACACAAACTCAGGAGACCAATCCAAAAGTCCCTGACTAGCTGGCAGGCACATGAGATTCTTCTGGCTCTGGGTGCATGAAGCTGCTTCATGTCCAGGAGCAAGTTTAGCTGGACTGACCAAGGAATTTTTCTTAGGAGTTAATTTTCTAATAACCATTGACTTTTATGAAAATTAAACCTATAATGTCACATGTTCCGTTTCTGTACGCTTCTCAGAAGCTGATGTTTTCTCTGTGGTTAACTGGTACTGTAGATCCCTGAAACTTTTCTCACACCCCAGTTTTGCAAAGTCCTTGAAAGGAGTTAGGTATCTAATAGAGGAGCCAATGAGGAGACGTGATACAGTGGACATTGTTCTCACCAACAAGGAGGTCTGCATGGATGAACAAGGAGCTCCTGGACAATCTCAAACAGAGAAAGGAAGCTTACAGAGAGTGGAAGTAAGGACAGGAAGCCTGGGAGGAAGCCAAGGATCAGGTAAGGAAAGCTAAAGCCCTGATAGCATTAAATCTGTCCAGGGATGTCAAGGGCAACAAGAAAAGCTTCTACAGGTGTGTCAATGATACAAGAAAGACTAGGGAAATTGTGGGCCCTCTCCAGAAGGAAATCGGAGATACGGGGAAGGCTTAGGTACTCAACAACTATTTTGCTTCCGTCATCACTGGCAAGTACTCTAGCCACACCACCCATGTTGCAGAAGGCAAAGTCAGGGACCGGGAGAATGAAGAACTGTCCACTGTAGAAGATCAGGTTTGAGACCATCTAGGGAACCTGAAGGTACATAAATCCATGGGATCTGGCAGATGAAGTTGCTAAACCACTATCTATCATATTTGAGAAGTTGTGGCAGTCCAGTGAAATTCCCAATGACTGAAAAAGGGGAAACATCACCCCATTTTTAAACAGGCAAAAAAGGAAGATCTGGGGGACTGTAGGCCAGTCAGTGTCACTTCTTTGCCCAGCAATAACATGGAGCAGATCCTCCTGGAAAATATGCTAAGACACATGGAAAATAAGGACATGATCATTTACAGCCAACACAGTATCACTAAGAGCAAATCGTTTCTGACAAATTTGGTGGCCTTGGTGGCCTTTGGTGGCCTTATCCACCGCTGGTGGATAAGGGAAGAGCAACTGACATCGTCTGCCTGGACTTTTGCAAAGTATTTGACACTGTCTCACATGACATCCTTATCTCTAAATTGGAAATGTATGGATTTGACGGATTCACCACTCAGTGAATAAGGAACTTGCTGGATGGTCACACTCAAAGTGTTGCGGTCAATGGCTCTGTGTCCAAGTGGAGACCAGTGACAAGTGGCATTCCTCAGGGGTCAGTACTGGGACCAATGTTGTTTAATATCTTTGTTGGTGACATGGACAGTGAGAGATGGGCCTCAAAAAATTCAGTCAGGCCAAGTATAAGGTCCTGCACCTGGGTCATGACAATCCCAAGCACAAACACAGGCTGGGGGAGAACTGATTCAAAGCAGCCCTGAGGAGAAGAACCTGCGGGTGTTGGTGGATGAGAAGCTCAACATGAACCATCAATGTGTGTTGGCAGACCAGAAAGCCAACCGCACCCAGGCCTGCATCAAGAGAAGTGTGGCCAGCAGGTCGAGGGAGGTGATTCTGACAAATGTAATAGACAAAGTATAACTACAGAAAGTACCACTAAGTTCTGAATAGATAGATATGAATTTGAACTTAGATCTGAATTTTGAGGCTGAAGCAAAGAGCAAAGACAGAATGTGGACTTAGGGTGAAATTCCTAATTAGAATTCGAGTGGCAATCTTATATGGAGAAGAATCTTCCTCATTTTAGGCCATTTCATTTTCTATTAATTTAGGGGTTTTAAGATAAATCAAAAGATAATTTGGAATGTATAGCAAGTCATTATGTCATCTGTGGCTTTTTTCACATACAAGCAACACAGTAGAAAAATAAAAGCTCTGCAGAAGGACAGAATAGCTCATCTAGGAAGGAAGAGAGTTAATGACACGTATTGTCCAGCGGAGTATGAAGTGAAAATTACGGGTGTGTCCAGAAAATTCTTGTCCAGCAGAGAATCTGCTGCAACCTCAGAGAATCACACATGGGCGTCTGAGGTGTCTGTGAGAGGAGATAACACCCAGGAAAGCAAGGAAGCACTCAGGCAACAGGGACCACAAATGTTCAGCAAAACTCTGCTCGGCTTCTTCTTGAGCATTTCTGGCTTGATCTACACATTTTTTTTCTATATAATGTTCTCAAGATGGAGTTCCATTAAAAACCTTCTGCTACGGTAAAACCTTGAGGCACTGCATGTGGATAGAGGGCTATGTTTGTTTGTTTTGCAAGCAGAAGAATTTAAAATAAAATTATTTCTTAAATATGTTCAGAATTAAATATATCCTTTAGCTGTTTAGCTTATAGGAAGTGGAGGTCCAAACATTCATCTGAGGGGACTAGATCTTGAAGTCATTTTCTACTTTTACCTCAGCTGTTACTCATATGAAACACTACCTCTCAGATTTTCCACAAATTGTTCTCTTTTCCTAATTTAGTCATGAGCAAGGTTGCCTAAAACAGAGCAAAACACAAAACAAATTGTTATTTAAATTAGATATAAAGACACTTAAAGTTCGCACAGAATATTGTTATTTTTGTAGACTCTAAAATAAAAAGCTGCACTGAAAATCATTTATTCTTACTTTCTGCAGGGTGATATCCAGAAGCTCCTTAATAAAGCCCATACCTTTTTGTGGGGCCATAGCAGGGAAGAAAGTAAGTACATGCAAGAACATATAAATTCAGAAGTAAGAACACTATATAAGGCACATATTGCTCTGAAGAAAAATTGAAATAGTCTATTGCTTTGTCTGTTATAGCCTTACAGAAGAGCAACAATGACCACCTGAGAAAGGTAGCCCCAAAGGCAAATGGTTCCCCCTGTATCTACACAATGAAATAATGCCACATGATGCAATTAAATGCTAAAACATGAAAAAAATTAACCGCCAGGCCCACTGCATTACAGGGACTTCACTTTAAATTAACATGCATTTTTTCATGTAAGCTATAAAAAGTCATCTATACCGTTTTGGTGTCTTGAATATTTTTTCCATAGTAAGCCCAAAGACAAACCACTCTCTGCATTTTATTGCCCCTTCCAGTAACTAGATGACCATGATCACAAACAATCGTATCAACAGCAGCCATTAGTCTACTCCTTTATTCTCCTGTCTTTGGAAAAGTTTTGCCAAAATCTGATTTCCAACCCTTCTTCTAAGGAACTTCATTGAAAACTGTTTGTCAAAAATACATTAAAAAGAAGAAATTAAATTAATTCATAGGAGCTGCAGAAACTCACGTTTGATTATTTAGCCTCCTGTTTGTGTTTCAATGTATGGCTTATTTGGCCTTCAGCTGAAGACAAAGGTCCTAGAAAGGTGTCCGGTGTCATCTTCAGTGTCTCATCTCTTTCTCTCGATGTCACGACCATCTGTGGCTTGATGTTTCTCTTTTCCTTTCAGTCATTTAATTTTTCTTTTTTCCTTCTTCTTGCAAAGCCCTTTAACCTTCTGGTGTCTTACTGCATGCTGTGTTCATGCTGTACACTTAGTTTTACTGCACCTCTGAGAGACATCTTTCTCTTTATTATAACAGACTTTTCTAAAGTATTTTCCCCCTGAACGGTAAGTAAAATGTAATCTTTTTCTTTCATGTGCTATTTATTTTGGAACCCTCTGTCTTGCAACAGCCTTTGCTTTCTGTGTCTCTAAGAAAATTTGTGCTAAAAATCTAATACCTCCAAAACAAGCACTACCTTGTCTCTAACTATTGCTTCTTTTCCTGTTCCCCATTTGTACTGTCTTTAGCAAATTCTTTTGCAATAGTCTTGACATTTTCTCTTAATTTCTCTTATTTATGGATTTGGCCACGTTATGAAAAATACATTTATAGCCTCTTAGATGGAGTCTAAAGAAACGACTGATTAACAGGTTATCACTACCATAGTGTCTGACCAGTTATGAGATTTTTGCCTGTTTCAAAAGCAAACTGATGGGATTGGGCTAATCCTTTTTCATAAGCAGCTAATTTTCTCTGACCACCACATTTCCTTCAGGCTATGAGTACTCTCAAGTAGTCATTAGGGCTTCAGAAGGTGCCAAGAACTTGGTAATCAGCAGTAACCTGATCTCAGAGACTTTTTTGTTCACCTTTTTCATTCTGGGCTTAGGCTGGTGCACAAGGACTAGCCGAAAGGCATCACCCAGGGTAAGCAGCAGCTTATTTGTCTGGTAGTCCCATTCTCTCAATTTCAAACCAGAAGCCACCAGGCCAGTCAGTCATCAGGAGGAACATCCAATGTACACCCATGTAGCCCAGCTTCCTGTCTCCTATAGGAGATAGTGCTGAGGGAAAAGCTAACAGCAGCAAGGTAAGCAGATGTAAATCCAAATGCACTCCACAAACTCCAAGTAATCAAGAGTCCAGAAGTTTTATGAAAGAGGATTGGCACTAGCACCAGGAAAGTGTTCAAGAATTTCTTCAACAAATTTGTTAGAGTCCCACATTTTCACTGCCTACTGTATGGAAATTTATTTTCTTGTCTTGAAACCTGGTGACTGGTGCTTTTTGTTGGTGTCTGTTTACCAACGCAGAAAATAATTCTTCTGTATTTATTCACTCTCTTAATTTTACCACATTCTCCCCCAACCCTTAGCTTTTTAGGTCCCTTCTAGGTTTTTTTTCTAAACAGAAAAGTCCTAGCCCAAGCCAGAGAAACTAAAATCACAATTGTCGCATTTCTGCTATCAGAGTCTTTGCCAGGCTGCATCCTCTTTATAATAAGCGTACTTAGACCTTCTAGTTTACATTACTTATATTTAGATTCATAGTGGTCACTTTGTTTTCTTTTAAGAGAGAAACTCACCTCCTTTTGAAACCAGCTTGCTTTGCAACACACACAAAACAGGAGGTGACAAGTTTCCTGCCATGAAGTTTCTCTTATTTACAGGTACAGTTTCACCTCATTGAATCCCTGCAGCAAACCTAGAACCTCACAAATAATGGTACAGTAGTCCTATATTAAATCCACAGATCTCATTTTAAAGTACTATTTAAGGAACTTTCGTGATTTGAAAGGGCTTGAAGCAATAAGAAAAGGGGTAATGGTTTTAAATTTAGAGTAGATGCAGACTAGATATAAGGAAGATATTTTTTACAATTATACTTTTTTCTGCTTTTGGAAAAATTCTAGTTACATTTTAGCAACTCTCTTTAGCAGACAGTGGTCCAGAAACAGGGTGTCATGGTCATAAAACCCAAAACCATGTCACCAGCACCAGTAACTCAGCCAATTATTGACTTGTTCTATGAGTGCCCTTCTTCTCACTCCCTTTTCCCTAACTGGCAGGCTTGAGGAGAGCTCTTCTTGGGCCCCTGTGCCCTTGACTGATGCCTTGAGAGCTCTATACTTTTGGTACCCTCCAGTTTTCTGTTAGCAGTATCACTTATGCTCACGTGGAATAACAGTGGGGGGTAGTAGTCAGAGAATCGGACAAACTTCTGCAGTCCCTCCACATTTCCTTGCCCTTGGTCCCCAACAGGCAGCAAACCTCTCTGGATGATTGATCAGGCAGAGAGTTGGGAGATTCTGTCCCCTGCAGCAGGGAGTCACCCATTACAATGACTCACAATTTTGGTGTACAAACAGCCATACACCCACTGAAAAACTTTCACTCATAGCAATAGCAGTAGTTTTCATACTTAAAGAATGTTCAGAATTAGGAATTTAAAGTGATTTGATTTCTCTTTACAGAGGGGAAATACTTATAAAGTGTGTGATGAAATGAATTATATATATCAGATATCTGGAGTAGCCTGCATACAACCAGTATTTCCTCCCAGCATCAGCTTTTGGCATCTAGCATGAACAACCTTCTGCTTGGTCTAATTTAGCCTTAGTAACTCACCAGTCTGAAACACACGTGGACAAAGGTGGGTTAAAGACAAGTGCTGTGCTGATTATGCCTTGGCTACTGGTTCAAGCCCCATTTCAAGAACAATATGTTTTTAAATAGCTTCAGCAGCTTTTGCACATAAAGGTTTCTAGCAACCATTTGTAAGCATTCAGTAAATATATGACATCTCTACACAGGATCTGACTAGAGCTGAGACAAGCAGATGAATAATCATCATTGTCTGAAAGTATTTTTTTCATTCTGATGCCACATAAAGCCTATGACACATAAAACATTCATAAGATCATAGAGAAAAAGTTGTTTTACAGTCCTGAGATTTATGGTGAGTTGCTCAATTTAGACAATGAAGGAATATTATCCCATAAACACTGCATTTAATCAACTGTTGGACTGAATTATTGTTGCCAGAAATGTGCTTGTTAATTATCATCTTTTCTACTGATTCTAAGGCCGCTGGATTCATTTTCACAGCATGTAGAGTCTGTGTCCTGTTAAAATATTTTCCAGCAGTTAAAATATGTTTGTGTGACACAATTGTCTGTGTTTGTATTTTAACTTTCCATAATTATACGGTTTCCATGCACACAAATGAAACAATAACTATCCTATATTAACCGTAGATGAACTATCCACAATGCACTCTATGAATTAAATTAATTTTTCCTAACAAAACAATGCAGTTTATAGCAAGACAATAAGTGCAGTTAAAAAAAAATCAGAACTGGAAAAAAATAACAAAAGCAAAGTTAGACCCTAATTAGGTGTTTTTGCAACATATCTTGTTTCTATATAAATCTATTTAAAGATCATTATTAAACACTTCTGCTAATGCTGAGGTGAAACTCTAAGTTTTACTGTAGGATTTACCTTTGCAGGTTACCCCTCTTATCTGTAGCCATAGCACCAGCAACTCATTATCCCTGGGTAAAACAGTTTACGTGTGAACTGGACAGTCTTAGCCTTCCCTGGAGATTATTGCCTAATTTGCACATGAGCATCTTTGTCAGGAAACTATCTATCTGATTCATTACAGAGGGAATCCCAAGTGTAAACTAACACCTCTTCAGTGTGGACTATGCAATGATAAAAGAAGAGGGAGCAAAAAAACTTAAAAGTGTAGATGTGCATTTGGTGACATGCAAAGCAACTTATTGTTCGTCAACTTTGAATTATACAGGGATAATTCAAAGCTACCTATCCCTATGAAGAAGCATTTCTGTAAAGCTGGATTATTTTCAACTCTGTCTAGTCTGAATTCAGATGAACATGTCAGTCACTCACTACACATTAAGTACACAAACGTCATCTAGGTTTCTACTCCACAGCTTCCCACTGTTCCTCACTAAACGCCTATAGGTGATGGTAACAAATAACAAGTTAAAACAAGAAAATCTGTCTTCATTTGTGATATAACCTTAAGTTGTGCAAAACCATATCAAAAATATTACTTTTGTAATATATTAACTTGGATTCCAGATTAAACTCTCCTCAGCCTCTGTGTTTCCAGAGTCTTGGTTGATGGCCGTATTTTATATGTTAGTGAAGACTGTAGCAATGGACCGTGAGGGTGCTCTTTCATTCAATTCAGTGACATGAAGAATCAAACAAATACATCTATATTCATCTCAATTCTTTATATAATTAAAAGCCTCACTATAAAATGCAGAAACACTTCCTTTAACTGCAGACTTTTACTAAGAGATATTAAAGCTCCTTCGGCCACCTTCTGGACAGTGGCGATTTTCATGGACTCACTCATATAGAGGCTCCTTCTCTCTTACACCATTCCATATGTAGCCTGTGGTTTTGCCATTTATTCAGATGGGAAGGGTGGAGTTAGAATTTGCCTTAGGAAGAAAATTAATATTTTGTACTGGAAATAGAATAATGCAAAAATTGCCATTAATGTGTCAACTGGATTTCAGTGAGTGTATAAGTCAAATAGGTTGTTAAATCTGTATTCTCAGATAAACAAAACTTAGACATTTTTACAGTTTGATACAACAGCAGTAATTTATTGTATTTCAAAAATAATTTATCATTAACAAATCTTCTGTTCTTGACAGAAAACTGGCAAATGATAAATTACACAATGTACTTAACAAATCAGTGCACAGGCACCAGAGAATAAAAGCAATATTGCCTATAAAATCTAGCATTAAATTAAAAAAAATCCCCTCTGCTATTAATCGTAAATTGCAGTGTGGGATGATTAAAAACAAATGGGTTTGAAGGAGTAATTCTTTAAATGGAGACATCAAGTCTGTGTTTGAATCTGTAATGTTTACTACAAATGTCAGAAATTCGTCACATCTTGCTATGAGTTTGTACAGTTGATTTGTATTGAATATTTATACCAAAATGTTTAGTTAACCATTAAACATCTCATGTTTCTTTCCCATTTGTGACTATACCCTGGGTCACTACAGAACACTGTCTTTCAGATTTCATATTGCATGCTGTCTTTATGGGAAGATTCAAACCCACATACATTCATATATCATTTTCCTCTATACAATTGAATAAATACATATTATGGGATACTTTGAGGGTTACAGAGACCATGCTGGCTCCAGGGACCCCTCAGTGTGTAAAACCCTTATGAAGGGGCTGTGGAAAGCGAAGGAAGGACTGCCTCCACTTCCACATGACAAGCTGATGACCAGGCTGCCCTGCTAGGCACAAGCTGCTAAAGATGCTTGATCACTTTCCAGCTTGGTGTGAAGGTGTTGGACCAGTGCATATTCCTTATCCTATGGTTAAAAACCTCTCTGCTAGAACATTCCTTCCATACTTTCATGGAAAAAAAACCCTGAATGTTCATACAGCTACCTGGATGTCTGGAAAACACCTGTGGCTTGTGTATTGGGGTCAGTGTCAAGGTTTTGGTAGAGGGGAGCTTGCAGGGTGGCTTCTGTGAAAAGAGACTGAGGCTGCCCTGTGCTGGACACAGGCAGCTCTAACAGACTCATCACAGGAGACAACAGAGCCCATCAGCCAAGCTGGTGGTGCCTCAGGGAAAACATATTTAAGAAAGGGAAAAATGCCAGAACAAGAGGAGGAGGGAAGATGGAAAGAAGGAGTGAACAGGGAGAGGAGGAGGGAATCAGAGGGACACAACAGAGGCAAAACCAAGGCAAGAGGAGGAGGACATGTTCCTTGGCAGAGCAGATGTTCCTGAAGGACCCATGCTGGACCATAGAAAATGAGCTAGGAGGAAGGAAAGGCAAAGAGAAATCTCTATGTCCTGACTGCAACCCCCACCCTGCACCACTTTTTGCCTGGCTGAAGGCACTGAATACAACCTGCAGTGATAACAAGGTGGGGAGGAGAAGCTGAGCCTGGGAAAGGAGGAGTTTTGCCTAAGTGTTTTAAAGTTTGTGTCTTCTTTTCGTTTGTTGCCCAATACATAATCAGTAATTAAATATTTATATCAATTGGCAATAAATTAATTGCCCCAAGTTGAGTCTCTTTTGTGCACTACAGTAACTGGTACTTGATTTTCCTGTCTTTATTTCAATACATAAGCTTTCCTGCTCCTGTCCTTCCTATCCTCTCCCCCAACCAAACGCAAGAGGAACAAGTGAGAAACCAACTGGCTGGGTGTTTGGCTGCCAGCTGGGTCCAACCCAACACAGCTTTTTAACTAACCAGGGACAGCTAAAGACCAAGCAGGACAATAAAATGTGCCAGTTCAGAGGACTGGAAGTGATTTATGGGATTGTCATCCAGCACTATCAGCCCTACAACCCTCTTGTTAATGGCTGGGCTATACAGAGGGGGAGAATTCAAAAGACAACTTGGCTGTACACTTTCCCAGGACTCAAGCAGGTCACATGAGCTGAAAGTGTTCAGATCCATAGAATTTCAGGTTCTAAATTGCAGTGTGAGCAGGGGAAAGATGAGCATATGCAGGAGAGATGGTACTGCTCCATGGGTAATTTGTAGAACCCAGAGATATCTGTGGGAATCAGAGTACTAATCCTCCTCCCACAGCCAGGCCAGCCGTAAAACAGATAAAAAGAGCATAACACTTTTCCTATGAGCTGGAACAAAATGAACTATTAGATTTTCTTCATCCTCTCACAGAGCCAGGAAAGCCAGCCAGCTGTGCAAAAGATCAAACACCACGCTGCCTAATAGGGTATGAATTGCACCCGTTCTCTCTCTCCTTGAAGAAGTTAGTCCTAAGACACACAGTTATGCCTGTAGAAGACAGGTGGTACCAGGCACAGCTAATGGAGTTATCTCCGAACAAGCTTGTTGTTGACACAAAGGCAGTATGGCTGTGTAATTTAGGACTAGCAAAAGCCTGGATTCTCTGGTTATTTTTCTATTTCATTCAGCAGCTGAAACTCCAAGTCAAACAGCCAATTAATAACCTAAAACATCTACTACTAGTAGGCAGTGATTTTTATACATGGAGGATGTATCAAGTCCACTTTTCATGCACTACTCTCAAAACCTGAGTACTTACAGTCATTCCAAGGGCCCTAGGTTCATTATGCATGCTGCAAATTAATTTTATGAGATGCGCATATGTGCTGTGATGCCTTGAACCCATTGTTTCTGGTTTAAAGCTGATATATCCTCTTGTTGCTCATCTGTCTTGCTCATGTCATGTCAGAACTATATCAACTAGCACAAATCATTGGTGTGCTTTAGGAAGTATAGATCTAGATGTCCCAGCCACTTTGGGCTTACTTGGCATGAGCTGCATGGTATACATATTTCAGCCAAAATTGTTCAGACAGGCAGCCTTACAGGGAAGCTTCAGATGTCAGAGTAGATCAAATTATCAGCTCTGCTGCTTCTGGGATAAACACTGTGTTTTGTATCCAGGGCTGTGTTGTGCCCTAGAAGCACCCAGATCACGCAGCACTACATCATGTAATAAACATTTTGAGATAATGCTCTTAAAATTCTTAGAACACAGAGACCTGTTTTTGAACTGTGGAGTCTGTGTCTTCTTTATGCTGTAAACTCCTCAGAACTCCTACTTGCAACACTTTATACACAGCTGAATGTCCCATCCTTGGTCTTATTTGGAAGTTCAGAGGTTTCTGCTTCTGGACAACATAGGTCTGAATGACAGATGATTCCTTTGGGTATATTTGGGGCATCCTTTCATCACTTGAAAGCAGTAATATTTTTTCCTTTACTAATCATATTTTGCCATCCAAATGTAGTTGTAATACAAGAGCTTCAAGTATCACGGGAAATCTGAGGGCATTAGCTCTCTGTGGTAAAACAATGAGGGCACCAGATGTCTTTAGCAATAATTTCAGTCTCCACAGGAAACACAATGTTAGAATAGCAAAGCCATCATATAAACGGTACATTTCTATTGTAGCTAATAATGATCTGAAAACTAAAATAGAAATGAACTGCTTGTGCAGCAGACTCAAATGGATAAAAATATGTATTTGGTGGGGGAGAAAGTCTACTGCTTATTAATCTATCTTCATAAATATAATTATCAGAGATGTTAGTCAGAAGCCAATCTCCTCTACTCATAACTTAACAATGAAGTAAGTGATTTTATTTTATGAATATCCATCTTCTCTTTCTAATATTAAATGTAGCAGACAGTACACTGAGCTTTAATAATCAGTAATAATCAGGGGTCAGCTAAGTTGTAGAGCTAAAATTTCATCTTTAACTTGGAAAAAGGCAGTATAAGTTTAAGTGTGAAGACAGCATGGCTCTGTGATTGCCTTGTGGCAAGAAGCATGTTCTCCACTTGTGGAGGTATTGGTCCCATAAACCTAATGGGTTATGTTTTCTTCAATGCATATTTTTTTTTCATGTCACTACCAGTCTTGATAACAGATGTAACAAAAACTTTGTATATATTTCAGATTCAAGAATGCCCTAAACAAGCAGCTTTTCAGAGGGATACAGATAGATTACAGCATTGGGCTCTCATTAATAGGATGAAATTTAACAAGGCCAAATGTTGGATTCTGTGCCTGTGACGGAGTAACACTGATCACAAATATAAACTGGGGGAAGAGTGACTAGAGACCAGTCCTGCAGAAAGGGATGTGGAGGTGCTGGTTGACATCAGTCTCAACAGGAGTCAGCAGTGGGCCCTGGCAGCCAAGAGGGCAAAACACATCCTGGGGTGCATCAAACACAACGTAATCAGACGGTCAAAAGAGGAGGTTATTCCACTGTACTCAGAATTGGTGCAGTGTCACCTGAGTACTGTGTGCAGTTCTGGGACCCATAATTTCAGAAGGATGTGAAGGTCCTTGAATGTGTCCAGAGAAGGGCAACAAAGCTGGTGAAAGGGCTGGAAGACATGTCCTATGAGAAGTGACTAAGGACTTTGAGCTTGTCTGGTTTGGAGAAAATGAGGCTGAGGGACAGCCTCATTGCTCTCTGCAGCTTCCTGAGGACGGGAGGTGGAGAGGTAAGTGCCAACCTCTTCTTTCATGTCTTACTTTTTTTATGAATTTGATGTTTTCTATAGAAGGAATTTAGTTACCAGAACACATACATACCTAAGGGGATGCAAAATAAAGGAGCCTACAAACTCTTTGTATATCTAGCTTTAATTGATTATGCTAAATAGAACTTACAGTGAATACTATTGCAATCATGAGAATCGAAAGAGTGATGAGAACTACAAAAAAAGAAAAAAGGACCATTCCGATTCACTGAAACCTACAGGAATGTCCTGGTTTTAATTTACTTTGTGAGTAGCTAAAAAGTTTAAGCCACGTTTTTTTCTCTCCCCACATTTAAAGCGTGTATAGAGAGGCTGACTCATTCTCCTTCAGGAAAGCAAGCAGGGTTATTTGTATTAAATGTATGAAAAGTTTCCTGAAATTGCTTCACCATGTAACAGAATAATTGATTCATTTTAAGCACATTTCCTCATCATTTATACCCCCTCCTTATTTTACTAATTATATCTTCTCACTAATACTATAAAGTTAAAACCATGGAATGCCAGTAAAGAGGGGCTGAGAGAAGTTGAGAAGCATTAGTGTTAATGCAGTTTATTAGATGATCTACTCAATTCTAGAATACTCAGAAAGCAACAATCAGTTTGAAGTAGTTTTAATCTAAAGTCTTAGAGATTTAGGAGGGATTATTTGCCTTTTTGTACAGGCTGCATTCTAAACTCCTCACAGTTAAATAGCAGAGGATTTTTAAAACAGAACAGTGTTCAGTACCCAGATTTCCAAATTTGAACATGAACACACGGAAGTGCAAAAGCTGAGTATTATTAGACCTGAACTTTGCCGTAGGTCACTCGTTATGATGAACTGTACCAAAACTTGGTATAAAGACCTCCAGACTTTTGACTTCCAAATTCATGCCTTCAGTGCATCTTGAGGTTAGCAATGAACCTGTTCATGGATGCTTCTCTTCCCACCTTCTCTTATAGCTGAGTGTAATTCCAGTAGAGAATGCCAAAAAGACCAGCAAATATTAGAGATATGTTTTGTCTGTGATTACTTCCTGCACAAAGTCCAGGAGCACCTTCTGACTGGCTGACCAGCTAACTGAGATACACAGGCATCTATTACTTCCATTAAGAAGACTAGACATTCCAGACTTACAGCTCTGTGTATTTTGCCAGACCAAATGCCATCCTCTTTTAAGCTCTTCCTCAGAGAGCAAAATCTGGCCACTTACAGCTAGTATGAGCCAAGTGATCAGCATGCCAGGTCTGCAGCTGAAAATCTGGAATTATCTTATAACAGCAGTAGGAATATTTAGGGATGAGTGATTGTAAGAAAGGACTCGTGGGACTGGCAGCATTCAGCAGGACTTTGGCCAAGCTAAACACCAAGCAGAAAACGCTCTTCAGCCACTGCAGCATAATCCCAGACCCCCTCCTGTCTACACATATCTAGCAAACTTAGTGTAAGACCTAAGAAAATAAATGTGCAGACAAAACAAAGCTTCACTCCCATTCACAGGGATTTTTTTCATTCCAGGTGGAGTGTAGAAAATAGTAACAAGCAGTAGCTTCATGAATGACTCCAAGAAAAGAGACATTGATAATCAGCAACTTGAGAAATGGACTGAAGAGTGTCTCTGGTTCCAGTGAGACCTCTGCCTGAGGGTCATTCAACAAACTTGCAAGCCGTTGAGGCTGTATTTCTAAAACAGTAGCTTTCAGTCTGTGGTCCATAGAGTGCCACAAGCCCATGGACTTTTTCTGGAAATGCAAAGGTAGCAAGAAAATTCTCAAGAAGGAGAAATTTGACATTACCATCTACAGCTTCACTGTAAAAAACTTTAAGCTCTGCTAACCAAAAAAAAAAAACAACAAACCCGAAGAGAAGAGAAGAGAAGAGAAGAAAAGAGAAGAGAAGAGAAGAGAAGAGAAGAAAAGAGAAGAGAAGAGAAGAGAAGAGAAGAAAAGAGAAGAGAAGAGAAGAGAAGAGAAGAAAAGAGAAGAGAAGAGAAGAGAAGAGAAGAAAAGAGAAGAGAAGAGAAGAGAAGAGAAGAAAAGAGAAGAGAAGAGAAGAGAAGAGAAGAGAAGAGAAGAGAAGAGAAGAGAAGAGAAGAGAAGAGAAGAGAAGAGAAGAGAAGAGAAGAGAAGAGAAGAGAAGAGAAGAGAAGAGAAGAGAAGAGAAGAGAAGAGAAGAGAAGAGAAGAGAAGAGAAGAGAAGAGAAGAGAAGAGAAGAGAAGAGAAGAGAAGAGAAGAGAAGAGAAGAGAAGAGAAGAGAAGAGAAGAGAAGAGAAGAGAAGAGAAGAGAAGAGAAGAGAAGGAAAAGGAAAGGGAAAGGAAAGGGAAGGGAAGGGAAGGGAAGGGAAGAGAAGAGAAGAGAAGAGAAGAGAAGAGAAGAGAAGAGAAGAGAAGAGAAGAGAAGAGAAGAGAAGAGAAGAGAAGAGAAGAGAAGA
>NW_015094510.1:19254593-19269740 GCF_001431845.1 Calidris pugnax
GAAGGGAAGGGAAGGGAAGGGAAGGGAAGGGAAGGGAAGGGAAGGGGACAAGAAAAGAAGAAGAAAAGAAAACCGTTGTTCTACTGTATCTGATCTGGCCCTCTTCTGTAGACACAAGAGTGTTAGAAAGAGGGTAGAATAAACGTATAACTTAGCTGGCCATTACTCAGTCTGGAAAAGCAAATGGGTGCTATTGGCTAAGAAATATAGCCAAAAAAGATAGGCAAAAATAGTTGGTCACTTCAGAGAGAAGCATGGGAGCATGTCTTTAGGGTTGTACTGTACTCATAGCTGCACAGAAAGAAAAATACAGCTATGGCCTTATGTGGGTTTTTACCCCCCTTTTCAAGCAGCCCAAAGTTTAAACCAATTTTCTTCAAGGAGCAGATCTTACAATTTCTGCCATACATGCCATGGTGATCTCTAACTTAGGTTACTAGGACAGCAATTCTGAAAGAACTAAATTGTAGGCATATTTGAGATCTAAGGTCAATGTACAATTCAGGATGTCATTTACTGCATGGCACCTCTTTCAAATAGTGCACAGCATAAGCAGCCTTGGACTTACATTGGCTCTTTAAAGGTTAAAACATACTAATTCAGGCATCAGCTTTGCCATATAATTCCACAGAAACACTGAAAGAACTATTCTCCTCATTGCCATACTTGTACAGGTGTGATCAGAGGCTGTCTCTGGTGTGATGACAGATTCATGAGCAAAGGGAGGGTGTAGCAGAGTGCTTTGCATGAGGCTACCTCACATTTAGCGATTATTTTTTTCCTTCAGACTAAAATTATTCTAATTTTCTCACCTCTAGGACATGGTGTTTTCCTGAGCTGAAAAAGATACAGTTAATCATGCCTTTAATTTAGCTAATAATAGATAAAGGATTGAGATTTTTGTTAATTATTGCCCTATGGAAGTCTGATTTTTGACTTCTTGTGGAAATCAGTAGTCATCAGTAATCTGCATTATTCTGAAAGAAGCTGTGGATGCTGGATTGAGAAAACAATAACAATTATCTGTCAGGAAACTATGGAAAAACATGATCACTGCCTTGCTTAGCACAAGATTTAGAAGTTAATGTATGCACTTATTTTGAACATAAAAGGCTCACCCTTCCTTTCACTCTCCTCCATGTGTAGAAGTACTCAGCAAACACTAAATATTTTAAGTCCTTAGCTACCAGAAAGTAGGATTAATGACTGGTGTTACCTTTACAAAGGAAAAGTTTAACATTTTACAGATTGAATATACTGGGACAGTAATCAAATACTCAAGATTGTGAAGGACACTCACTAAAATAGCTGGAAACAAAAGTTCTCAGAGGTTCCTAGGTCATTTTCCTGGATCATGACAGGTAAATGAGTAAACTCTTAAACCAAGGAGTACATCTACAACAGCACCTAACTTTTGTATATATTTCAGCCTAAATGTGTCTTCAGCACTGACCAAGGAGCCTTTATCCTGAAGTTGAGAACTTAAAATGGTGAGAAAATTGTGCTGACCATTTGTAAGTGGAATGGAGCCTCGTGCTAACTACCCAAAGGAAACTAAAGGTGGGACAGTCAAGCAAGTTACCACAACTTCACATGAGCAACTATGTTCTACTTTGTAGCTTCTGTGGCAAACGTGAGATGAAACATTTACACTTCAATGAAAAAGAATTTTTTTCTCACTTTGCCTCACATTTTAACAGATGAAAGAGATGAGTTGACAGAGTCCATCTTACATGAAGTTGCTCATCAAGCCACAGGCACTCACCAGTAAATGCCAGCCCTTAAACACCTCCAATTCAATCAATGTTTCAGTCAAAGAGTTATACGTAAGCCCGGATTTCACAAACAGATTGTGGTAGCCATTGACCCCTTTCGTTGCCTGCAGCTTGCTGGTCAGGAAAGGCACCAGTGAGGGGGAAACCCAGAATGAAATCTTTCATGTTTCAGACCAAAAAACCCTCATTCTCTTAAGCATACCCGAGACCAAAAGCTATGGTGCAAAAGGGAGAAAACTGTCACTTTTCCCACTGAATACAGGTGACTGTGTGTAATTAGCTGAATATCTTCTGGAGTTGAGGGATGGAGAAAATGAGGTGAAATAAAATGACTCTATAAGCTGAATGATAAGAGATAGACCTACGTTTCTGGCCTATGAATGTTTCATATAAAGCATTCCAATATATTTTTGAAAGCAGACATTAAACAAACATTCAAATCAAATGTAGGCCTACTCTTAACTGAAAATATTTCAAAGATGGTATCTACAAAGAAAACACTGAGTAAAACATTTCAAGGAAATTGAAATATTTTGTGTTGTTATTGTTGTTTTTCACTCTGGCAGTGGACCAGTGTATTAATTATTATGATAAGGTTTCATTTAGTCTGTATAAAAGGAATGCATGGTGTGTGGGATGTTGTCCTCCTGTAGACCTACGTAATGGACTTTGTGAGTCACCACGTGGTTGTCCTGTGGGACATGCAGGACAGTACGGTTTCTCTTGTTGCCAGCTAAATTTTTTGAAATTAGCATGTCCCCACGTCTTTCTTCATGTGACAGTTTTCTGTGCAATGAAATAGCAGCTGACCAACTTCCTCCCTCCCTCTTCCGTTTGCTGCTTTTGGCTGATAGTCCATGGCCAGTGAAGAGCCAGATGACTCCCAGCTTCAATGCTTTCATGTCTACCAGCCTCATGGTAGACTGAATTTCAAAGTGGGGACAAGCTGGACACTCCCAAATCCTTTCAGTTGCTGCTAGTTCACATCACCCCAATGCATGTGGAATTTAAGACTATGGAGGCGGAGGGTAAAGCTCAAGCCAAGTGCCATCAGGGCAGTTTGTGTTCTAGAGATGAGATATCTGTGCACATTTAGGATTCATTTCCATAGATGAAACTCACACTCCTGATACTGTACACAGAGAGGTGCAGATGTTTGGAGAGTTCCCAAGCCTCAACATATTTATTCTCCAAAGACAGGCAGAGAGATTTACTTACTTACTGGTCTCCTAGTTTCCTTTGGCTGACTTCACCTAATAGCAGGGTTTGGTCCCTTGGAGCACACTTCTGTGGAGATTTGTGTGGTGATGTGCCTGTATTTCTTAAAAAAAACCCAAAGCAACAAAAAAACATCCCTGGGCAAAACAGTTTATCCTGTAGATTCCAATCATCCAAGCTAAATGTTAATGTATTTACAAACAGTTAATACCTCCAAGAGCCCCGGGGATAGTGAGGCCTAGTTTCCTAGGAAGCCATGTTTTGGAGATGAATGTACATTCCAAAATGTCTAGTATGCACGAAGCTCACTTCTGCTATTGGGGTAATTAGTAAAGGCTCTCTTGGCAGAACTTAATAGTTCTGGTAGCTCTACTTCTCTGACAATGGGCTCAAAACTTGTTAGATGAGGATAGGCCAAGAAAAAGAAAAGACTCTGTATGAGTCCTGTTTCCCTAAGAAAGTAGGCTTTTTATATACTCTGTCACACACAGATACATTGATCAAGCCCAGATGGAGACAGAATTATTTTTTTTTTCAGTCCACGAAGACATTTTTTGCTCCCAAAAATTCCGCTCCCAGTGAGTATCATATAAGCAGAAAATCCAATGGACAGCTGAAGAGCTTTTCTCTTGACAGTCTCACCAAATCTTGTATATTCATGTTTTGGTTCTAAGTGATTTTTACTAATAAAAAAATAAATGATTGTAAAGTTCCCAACCAGTTAGAATTTGGGATTGATTACACTTGGATTTTGAAAAAAAAAAAAGAGTGATGCAAAGAGTAGAACTAGATCTGTTTTACCAATCCATGCAGTTTTTCATGCTTGTATGATGTGTCATGTATACAACAGGAGTTGTGTAATAGTCAGGAGTTTACCTATGCATATTTAGTTGTATTCTCTGCCAGCTAAAAAGAACATTATGATAACACTTTACATAGGCTGATGAGTTTTATCTCTTTACATAGGGATTATTCTGTTTAAATTCTTTGCAAATGTAAACATAAGTATGCATTTCTTTCAGAGTCCTAGTGCATGCCTTCCATTCCTCCAATTATTTCACCCTGATTACTATTCATTTACTTTCTCTTAACACCATGCATGTAATGGGCCTCCTTGAAGTAGCATGTAAGTCCACACTTGAAACCAACATTAAGGAATTCAGTTTGCTACTCAGCACTCTCAAGTTCTGCCTACACTTTTCATGAGTAAAACTACTCAACCAGATTGATTAGAAAACCAAATTATTTTCCACCCACATTATGTGGGGGGAAAAACATATAATGTGTCAAAGATTTCAAGAGTATTACTGACTCAGTTCTGATTTTTTTTTTTTTTCATTTTCTTTTTCCTTTTATTTTTCCTTATACTTTTGGGCCATTTTAGCCCACATTTATTTGTGCCAGACATAAATCTTAGGAAGATATATTGGTGAATCATAACCCTTCTACCCCAAGGCAAGATTCCTATTCATAATACATCTTTCATAACTTACTGTGATCTTCCTGCCTGAATAACAGTCTGAAAAACCCATGACTGCAGCATATTATGAAGATGCTTTCTGTCCAAGAAATTTGTCAAAGAGCAGTCTAAAAAGATAAGACACATAAATTTTAAGTCTCCTAAGACAACATACTAACTCAAACAGGTATCACTCAGTGCTAAACTGACCTCCAATAAAATGTATCCATTTAGAAAATGATTTGTTTCAAGTAAAACTTTTGAAGTAAAGTGTTGGAAAGCTTTTGAAAAGTTCCTGATTCAAATATTGTTCTGATAGCTTTCTTTGTTTCCTTAGTTGTCTGTAAATATTAATGCTGAAATATCAAAATTTTCCAAAGGTAAAAATTTTCAGGTTCCAATCTTCTCTTGCAATAACATAATATTTCTTAGGATGTTCCATTCCCTTCCAAAAACACTTGCTTCCCCATCTCACCTGTCCCTGTGCCATCAAGTACATAGGGTTGGATACGGTGATGTGCACATCAGTCTTAGTCTGCTGAGAACTCAGTGAGGGAAATGAAATATTTAAAACTACATGTGCATGCCTAATTGCTTTATAGATCAGAGCTGTTAGCACAAAGACAGCTGAACTGCTTGTAAACTTCCTGGGGCAAGGACATCTTTTTGTTTAGCAAAGAACTTTAGGATAATACTAGAAGTGACAATCATATGTAAACACTTTCCAAAAAACATTTTTGGGCTTGGTATCTAATACAGAAAAAAAAAAAAAAAAAAAAAGACAGACAGATAAGAATTGTCTTAATTTAATGATTTTGTGGAGATTAGGAGATTCCACTTTTAAACCCCATGGAAAATAGCTTTGTAAATCAAGGATTTTTGTGGTGAGCTTTCTGGTTTGTTTCTTTGTGCTTTTAACATATGTCTTTAATATAAATCCGTAGTGGCAAACTAAACTAACAACAGATATGTTTTCATTCTATTAAATCTTTTTAATGAACTTAGACAGCTTTAAAATCATGTGGTATTAAAAGTAAAACCTGATGGTATTTTTTTGTAATTGTTTTGCTATGTCTCTATTATTCACTGAGTATAATGCCTCTGAGTGAAGTAAGATCAGGACTGAGATCTAAGATGGCGTTTTGAAAATAGAATAAAGCAATTTATACACAGACACACACACAAATATATGTATATGCAAATATACATATAATCTATATATATGCATGTATGCAAGTATATAGACCAGAAATTTTTCCAAAGATTATAGATTTCTTCTTTATAGATGTACTGTGTCCACATGAATGGGTTAAAAAATGATACTTTTGAACACAGTTTGCAATGTGTGTTAAGTGTATCGTAGCTATACATAACATCCACCCAAGTCTTTGCAGATGTTACTTAGTTTTGCCAAGGAGTTTCAACACTCTGGATGAGGTCTTGAACTCAGGTTTGGCTGATCCAGTGTGATCTACAACATTTCTTCCCCAATGTAGAAAGGAAACTAAATGAGCTACAATTGCTCTGGTCAGCTGATTCCCCCATATATCCATTTCTTGCATTTTGGAACTACCCATGATGAAAAGTTATCCTCTGAACACCAAAGAAGGGCTCAAGGGAAGCTTTTCAAAAGGAACCGTGAGTAAACAGAGCTAAGTATCGATACATAATACCAGCTTAGTCCCACACAGGATAAATGTATTGAAAGGACCAAGGTTTGCATGAATAAACTGTAATCTTTTTATCTTATCCGTGTTACTAAAATCTATTCCTTGATAAAGCCCTGATTCAATGCCTTGCAAACATAAATGTCTAAAGAAAAATGACTAGTCCTTTGAGTAATTATTAGCACTTCTCACTTATCACGGAATCATGGAATCACAGAATTGTCGGAGTTGGAAGGGACCTCTAGAGATCATCTGGTCCAACTCCCCTGCTCTTCAGTTTTTCTTATTATGCTTTGCAATCTGATATAATAAAGGAGAAATTGATGGAATTTAAATACCTAAATAAAATATATAGTCAAGTCAAAGAACACTTAAAAAGAAAGGACCATTTAACAAGTGTTTCCCGATACTGTTTTTTAGCCTGCTGAAAAGATAAGATAGTCAGCATTAGTCAGCTGCTAGTAATGGACATTTTCAGTCCCTTGGGTTTGTCACTCACCCACGCTGTTAATGCTAGTAATGCTAGTAATGGACATTTTCACTCCCTTGGGTTTGTCACTCACCCACGCTGTTCCTATTTCAGAAAAAAATAACATAGCATGGTACTAGTAATGTTTTATCCTTTACATATTTTGGAACGGTAAATTCTGTATGGGAAAATATTCCTCTTGTGCAACTAAGCTTCCTGGAGAGCATAGTTTTCCAAACCATCAGTTTCCACTCACCTATTTTCATATTTGCTTTGGTATAGAATGAGAACTTGGGAGGGGATTTTGTGACTTCTCAGAAAAGCCCGCAGCAATAATCATCTCTTTCCAAGTGGTCCTTCCAAGCTGCGGCAAAATGAAGACTCGGGAACAGTCAGATGGATGTAATGACATACCTGTAAAAGAGCCACAAGTTTTTCCAGGTAAGTTACATTTGTGAATACATACCATACCAATATATGCAAAGGGAATCCCATACACATTTTTGCATCACTGATGGGAGTTTAACTTTCTAACGAGACTTATTTTTGTTTCCTACTTCCAAATATACAGTGCATTTAACATAAAGACATTAAGTACTGTACTCTGCCTTCAATGGCAGCAAGGCTTTGTCTTGTCTCAAAAAATGAATTGGTTCCTACAATTTTAACCTAGCTAATTGGCACTGATGCTCCAAATGCTGTGAGTTACCGTATTATTTCAAAGCAGAAAATGTTATTTACCCTTCAAAATTATGTTTGAAAGAGAGAAAAATGTGACAATTCAAGATAGAAGCTGGTGTTAGATCCTCCCAGGCACCAGTTACTTCAAGAATAGGAGCAATATGTCTTTTCCATGGTATGGTATACGGAATTGATATGAAATGTCAATATGGTATTTCACATGACTTTCATTGACCTATTTTCCACTTTCATCTTAGGCAGCTGCAATTGCTAAACCATCAGACTAAATAACAAAAAGTTAAATGAAGCCAAAAAGGTCATGCAAGGGAGGACAGCTTATTTTTACATAGATTAGTAGAACTGTCTTTTTGAACTTTCTGTCCACTAACAACATCAGGGATCTTAAAACTTTTGTAAAAACTCCACTTAAAAATGTTAGTGATTACTGTAAATTATTTCTTCTTCATTTCTTATGGTAATTTTCAAACTTTTGGCACATCACAGGGCTAAACCACGGTCAACCAATGGAAGGGACCAGAATGAGGAATATAATTTTAGTGACAAAAGAACTCCAGAGCACATGAAAATAAAAACAAGAGCTTTGGAGTTCATGTTCATGATTGTTCAAATGAATTGAAAAAAATTATAATTTACAAATCCATCTTTAAAGGAGGAAAAGGATATAGAGATCATAGTCCATATAAATTCATTGTATCCACCTCTATTATGGTCAAGCTAACTCAGATTTCCTGCTTTACTTGCTTTTGCAGAAACATTGCTCATAATTCACTCACCAAGCTCCTTTGCTTAAACCCTGAAAAGCAGCTGACTTAACGAAAGGGAGAACCATACAATTTCTTGAATCAAGCACTTAACTTGCACAGAAATGTGTGTAAAAATATAATAGCCAGTAAGTAATATTTTTGATACAAAAGATAAATTTGAAATAATATGTGTTAAAGAGAAAATCCTCAAGTGCTAGTTTCACATCTCTTAACCTGTGTTGGCATGCAAAAGACAAAGCTTGAAAATCACACTGCAGACATATGGACACATCCCGCGCTGCTCTTCCTGCTCTGTTTTTCTTTACCACTTGATTTCTCAGGTTGTGTCTCCACAGTGTAAAGCCTTTACTGGGGGATATTCTCTGTTTGCTGCCCCATGTCTGCTCCCTGCTATTTGACCTTCTCCACACACCCACACTCACCTCTTTCATACTAAAACAGATGTTTCTGCAGTCAGCTGAGAAAAGCATCCAAACACTTCAGCTAGCAGTTACTTTGGGTACCATTAAGTTTGGTTTTTTACTACTTTTTTACTACTTAAAATTATATCATCATCCAGTCCAGTTAAGGATTGAGGTGGTCTCACTAGGGACTAGCACTTCCTTCAGACTCTGTTCTCTTTTGCCCTCTGTCTCTCACCCATTGCCTGGCTACCGAAGATGTTGGCTGCCCTGATTGCCAGCCCTGGACCTGCTCTGTTCTTCTTGTTTGGTTACCATGGGTCTCTGTCCCACCTGCCTCATTGGCTCTGGGTTCACATGTCCTTGCACAGCAGCCCTGTTCCTGCGACTCTCTGACAGCTCTGAGTTCATGCAAACCAGCTCTTTCAATACAATACCTCTATCCAGGGTATCTGTCTGACTCCAGCTACTATTTAAGAGTTGAAAGTATATGGTTCTTTTAATGTGAAGCATCAAATTCTGCACATGACAGAATTGGAGCCATTTGCAATCTCCAATAGCTATGGCAATTTAGAAATCAAAACTTAGATAGACACTTCAGAAACACAGAGATTAATATTAAGAGCTGTAGTAGTTCTGAAATAGCACTTACAGGAATCGTGTTTCAAAGAGTTGCATAGTTCTTTCATGATACCTGAACACCTAATCCTAAAAATAAATCAAAATGATGCATAGGGTTTGGCATGGATGATTACTTTTGAGATAGTGGAAATTACCCATTTGAGTCCTAATGAAGTTTTAGTGATAGGCTTCAAGTAATAGATTTTTTAGAAAGGTTTCTAGGTATCTAATTTCTGTATAAGATCTTTAAAATGAGTGCTGTTTCCAGAAACGCAGCCTGTCTCCCACACTAGCAAAGAAGAATGGCACACACATTAATATAGGAGCATCCCAGGAGTGCAGATTTTTACAGGCTAAGTTAAGTTTCCACATATTAAGGTGATAGGAGATATGACACTGTATTAACTGAGGGATGAATCTTGATTTCTTGAGAAGGAAAGGCAAGATCTGAGAATTTGCCATAATAGATCAAATCACTCCAAGCCAAAACTTGGTTCTACATAGCTTATACTTTGTGCAATAATCCACATCGTGTACCTTACATAAAACACACTACATAGTGAAAAACCAGAGAATAACCTTTTTTTGGTTATATACTTTAATTCCTGTTAAGAATAAGTTTCATGGGGAAGGCAAGAGATTGCTATTTATGTAGTTATTTGGCTAATTAACAGTATCTTCTAACTGGCCTTGTCCTTTAAATATGCTGGATTGTTAAACCTTATCATAGACTGAATCTGAAATTTTAAGGCATCAGATGTTGGAACAGGTGATTGAAATAAAAGAAAAGGGCAAACCCATATGTTCAAGTCAGAACAGTGTGGAGAATGTCCAAGAAACCCCAGATTTGGGGTCTGGGTATTTCAGTTTGTTAAATGTCAGTTCAGAACTGTCAGAGAGAACTGGATGAAAGGATTCCTGATGGAAGGTGTTAATTTTATCATCCTGTGTATTTTACTGTTCCTGCAAATATAGTGTGCAGAAATGTATTAAATTTATTCATTAAATGCACATTATTACCTTTTCTAATCCTGATAGAGTAGAAACACCATTAACTTTACCAGAATAGGATAAGACACTTGTCACTGGTTATATTACACTCTATGGTGCCAGACCATTTTTGGTAAGAAGAACACAAGAAAGTCGGCATAATAAAAAAAGGAAGTAATACAGAAATATTTTGGTTCTGTCATATAAAGCATGAAGGAAAGAGCCACGGATTCCTGAAGTTAGTTGTGAAATCCTTCAATTATCCTATCAACTAACCAGTGAAAAGATCTCAGGAAGGTTGTCCATCTCAGGTGTTTGGCAAGGTCTCTGTGGTCCTACCAAGCTGAAGGCGTGATTTGTTTCTTTTTCTTCTCTACGTGCTTGGTCTGCTGAATTGAGTTTCATACATTTTCTACTCCACAACATCCCAAACTGACGCCTGTGTGCTTCACCTCCTGGAGTCCAGGCTGATTTCCTTGGTTACATATTAGAGAGGTAACAGCTCAGTAAAACACATGGATGTTCAATGAGTGATTTCATTGACCCATCAGCATGCTGCCTTCAGAATATACATAAATGGCCATCAATAGGGGTCTGCATTAGGCTTCATAGGCACTGGCATTTCTGGAGAGCAGAAGGCCAGGGTGACTCACTGCTCTGGATTTCTGGGTGTTTGCTGTGAGTCCTTAGGGCATTTCTCACACAATATCTCTCATGTGTTGGAGGAAGATGGGAGTGGCATCGCTCCAGAGTGAGTTGAAGATTTCTGGTGACTGATGCAAAATTTTGAAGGCTACCAATAGCAGTTTAATGCCTGAATGTCAGCAATCATTTGGAAGCCAAAGTTCAGTAGACAACCTCAAATTATACTTCTGAAAAATATCTCTTCTAAGCCTTTCTACTACAAAAGATTTCTTCCAGGCTTTTCCTACTCACCAACAGAAAAGAATATGGTAAAGCTGCTTTCTTGTACTTAATAGGAAACTCAGGACAGTTAATCTAAAGTGGCTTGAGGTGAGAATGAAAATTAGATTAATCAAACCACATTAAGCCTTTGCTTAATCATTCCCATTCAGTATAAAAATTCCTTTATATTATCAATATATATTTAAATGGTTTCCCAAGCAAATTAAATCATGGTCAGTGAAGATAATTTTAATACCGTAAAAATGTTGATGTTGGAAGTGAAAGTGACTGACCTAAATCACCAACATTTTGCTGGAAACAATTTTCCATTTAAACAAGCAGTCATAATGGGCATAGTTGTTTTTTGGGTTTTTTTTTTAATCTCTATGCAAAAATTACTCATGTATACCTGACAACAAAGATAACTTTTCAAAATCCAAAGATTAGATATGTAGAATTTCTGCCTCTTTTGGTACCTATCAGGTTCCCTAAATTTAATTCTTTTTCCTCCAGCTGTTTGTCATATGGCCCAAGAGTGGCCACTTCTTGTGAGTGCAAGTGGAAGAAAATTTAAAAAAGACTTTGCAGACAACTTTACTCTACTGTTTATTGTATCTAATTTGGAGATTTTAGGTGGATAATTCTGTGTAGGAAAATGAGCTTGTACGGAAGCTCTGCTGTCAGGACAAAGGAACACAGTGAAATCAGAGGCAAAGAACTTTCAAGTGTTGTTTCTGAGTTGTATAATGGTTTTGGATATTATTGACACCAAAGTATCCAAACCACAACTGATGTAGATCTAGTCAATTTTAACTGAAGAAATTTCTCACCAGAGAAAGAAATTCTAAACTAAAAACAATATAAAATTAACACTGACATAAAGCTGCACCATTACTTCACACAGCAGTTGGTGGAAAATTTTCACAAATTATTGCTGGCAATTCATCACTTCTGTTATTTTGCAGGACAAAAAATATTTATCTGAATCCATGCCAAAGATATGACTCAAGGAAGGTTCTTCCAGAAACAAACATTAATGGACTTTTAGAAAAAAAAATGAAGGTGCTTATTATTCATCATTAACTTGGCAAAATTTTCCCATTTAAAAGACTTCAATGAGAGACCCCTCCTAAAGTTTCCCTCTTCCAATCTAGGACTAAGAACAATATGGTTATGATTTAAGTGGAATTTGAATGTCAAAATAACAAAAAGAAATCAATGAAAGTTATACATTAAATAATCTTTTAGCAAACAATCCACAAGCAGAAATGCTTTGACAAAACTCCTTCCAACCACAATACACTGAAAAGTATTTGACAGAATTTTTTCAATTCAGAAGGACAAAAAAACCACTAAACACTATGGGATATGTATTTTTAATTAATAATTCAGAGTAATATATTTATAAGACAGGTCTCAAGGAATTTTATAAATTATTTGACAAACATAGTCAGAACATGATTCCTTATAGGCAGTAGAGAAAACCTGCTGGAGGTAGTATAGATGAGAGGGCAATTTTACTGTATTTTTAACCACAACTCTAATTTAGAATTGCAGGTGGGTAGACTGTCAGCCGAATAATAAGTATTGCTGTATTTTATTAACTCATGTAATAGTCACAACTGTGGTGTGTCAACGTTTGTCTGTTCATTTGATGTTTACAATCATTATTTGGTAATCCTTTACATTGTCAAACATTATCCTGATCTAACCGGATATTCAGGATGAAATTCAGCTCACATCACTTTGACATCGAAGTGTTCGGCTTCTTGTCTAAGCTCTTTCATTGTACAGTTTTCCTTGAATGTAACTAAAAGGGGAAATCCAGAGAACCAAGCAATTAATGTCCCCTGTTGGAATCACATAGCTCAGGGTGTGATGCATCGCCTTCTCAAAATGATCTTTCTTTACAGGCTACAGAGGTGACTTAGACAATCGGTTTAAATTAGATACTTATTTTTTCAGATGGCTGAAATTAGGTGCAATGAATCTCCCTCTGTAGATACAGTGTAAATTTTTATGTTCTAAGGAGAAAAACAGTCTGTTTAAAATTGGTTTTGTTTTCCCTTATTGTGCATGGTTGGATGATTGGTATTAATATGAAACGTGAACAGCCAGGGGCTTTTTTTCTTCATTCAGAAAGTCTATTCACATTCAATGTGCTATTTAAATTTTAGTTGTAGACATCTGTTCTCCACATCACCGCCCTTAATAGACATGGCTGTTCCAGAAAGCTAACGAGGTCCAGGACATAGGCCTAAACACCAGCATGTGGTCATCCCTTACATTGACTTCTCGGCACAGTCCCTGGAAGGCTTTTGGCTTTGCCCAGTTAGCAATTTTCCAGCAGTTTCTGGGCACAGTTCAGGTGGTGTCTGATCCGTGGACTGTTCCTCATGGGCAATTTGGATGCAG
Source organism: Calidris pugnax (assembly GCF_001431845.1). Taxonomy (NCBI): domain Eukaryota; kingdom Metazoa; phylum Chordata; class Aves; order Charadriiformes; family Scolopacidae; genus Calidris; species Calidris pugnax. The sequence goes on from NW_015094510.1 coordinate 19,267,981, forward strand.
CAGCTCTGGCTTTGGAGAAGTGGTTGAGGCAAGACAGCTTGGCTTTCCTTTATGTGTGCAGTGGAGGTTGCTTTAGGGACGGAGAACAACCCCGTGCTATTAACATATCTGAGTTGCCACCAGGGCTATGCATATATAAACATTTAAGTGAATAAATCTGCCTTTAAACACCTGATTAAATGGTCTCTAAATAAGGATCTACATGTTAATTTACACTGTCTGTGGCATTATCTATTAGTATGTTACTCCTTATACCTTTAATACTTACCATTCTTCCACTTGAAGAAGCCACTATGTGATATGCTTGCTGCTGGGCTAGAGAAGGTAAAAAAAAAAGCCAAAGATGTTGGCCAAACTGAATATCTGGAGCATGGGGAATAGATCTCATAATCTTCTGCTTCATTATAAACCTGTTCATATGTCCCTTAAAAGGTAAAGGGACTTGAACATATGATTACATAATTTGCTGAATAACCCCGAGGCCTGGGAGTATTTCCACTAATTTCAACGGGAATATTCAGAGGCTGTAAAGCTAAGTGTGTGCATAAATTTTTCAGATTGGATTTTTAGTAAGATTACCCCTATGAGTAAATGCTATTCAGTTTGAGGCAGGTTTGCAAAAATAAGAATTAAGTAAGCAATATACCAAGTCAACAGCTCACTAACAACTGTTTTCCTTGTACTATTTTCAATTTTTGACAGTGTCTCTTTATCTGCATGAAGTCACTATATATAAGTAACACATAAATATGAACTATACACAGGATTTAAAGCAACTAAATAAGTGATTTCCTAATTCACTGCATAAACGTTAAACACATGGCCTGCAGAATACCAGCTTAAAATTTCACTTTGAAACCTTTACTTTTCACTTTTTCTGTAAGAATCCCAGTTTCCCTGCAAATCCCTCTGAGCTGCTGAAACCCCTGCACATAAAAAGCTAGAAATGGAGGCAGTGTTCAAAGTAGAAAAAGGCTTCCTTGTTCATAAAGTAAACACATAGATTTCACAAAACATACCGCTGAGCTGACTAATCTGAGTATTGTATTTTTTCCTCCCCAAGGAAAGTTAAAAAAATCTTATACAGACTGATTTCAAAGCATATATGCCAAATAAAAGCAAGTGTTTCTCCATACATCCCCATGATGAAAAACACTGCATTTGAAAAACAGATGTTCTTCTATTCAGGGTGCATATCTCTAAAAGTGCAGTAGAGATATTACTCTCTCTGTAGGCTACAGACTAGCACCTTTCAAGTACTTGACATGCAACCAACAAACCTTTTCCTTTAAATTTCATCTACCAACAGGCAAAAGCGGTCATCCGCATAATTTATATATATTAATCTTAAAGCATCTTAAGACAAAGGAGTCACCTTACTCAGTTAAAATTCATTATTTTGCTAATTTAAACTGAACTCTTTTGGGGTGCCATCTAACATACATGACCATTTTCTGCAAATAACATTTTTGTAAATTCTTAGCCTCATAATGTTTGAATAAACCATAAGATGTTACCCTTCATTAAATATGTGGCCATTTTAAGAATTAAATATTGAAACGTCATCACAATGACTCATCTCCAGGAGGCTTTTTCTGAGATTTGTATCTGATCATCACTTAAAAATTCAGTCATTCACTTAACTAATTAATTTCTACACATGCTTTATATTTGACTCTATAACATCTGCTAATACTAATCCCTCTTCTGTTGAATCTATATAGAACCCATTCTATAGAAAAATACAGGGAAGTTTGGGG